>NW_006795271.1:79691-93877 GCF_000442215.2 Lipotes vexillifer | reverse complement strand
CGTGACGTGATAATTCTAAATGAGTATGCATTTAACAACAGAGCTTCAAGGTTCATGGAGCAAAACCTGATTGAACTAAAGTGAGAAATGAAACAAAAAATCCAAAACTATAGTTGGGACCTCTACACTCTTCTCTCAGTAACTGATGGACCAAGTGGAGAAAAAATTAGCATGATTATAGAAGACCGAAACAGTAGCTGTTGTTGTTGTTTGAAAATCAATCAATGCAATTCATTATATCTATGCAAGCTTATTTTAAAATGTATATGCAAATGTTAAGGACCTAGAGTGGCCAAATAATACTGAAAAAGAACTAATTATGTAAATAATGTATACTTAATGTACTTAATTACATGCTTAATGTAAAGCTGTAATAATCAAAATAATGTGGTTTGGGAGCAAGGGTAGCTACACAGGTAAATGAAACAATGAATAGTCAAGATGTAGACCCCACATATACATGGGACATTCATTGCTACAAAGAGAAGGATGAATCAATTGAGTAAGAATAAGTCTTTTCAACAATTGGTGGTGGACTGACAGTCCGTAAGTCAATAATAATAATAATAATAATAAGATAAATTATTACTATTTTTAGTATTAACACATATAATGTAAATGTTACCTTAAAATGGATAATAAACATAAGTGTAAAAGTTAAAACTACAACTCTTATGGAAGAAAACATAGAAGACGGCTTCCCTGGTGGCACAGTGGTTAAAGAATCTGCCTGCCAATACAGGGGACACTGGTTTGAGCCCTGGTCCGGGAAGATCCCACATGCTGCAGAGCAACTAAGCCCATGTGCCACAACTGCTGATCCTGTACTTCGGAGCACATGAGCCACAACTACTGAGCCTGCGTGCCTAGAGCCCATGCTCCGCAACAAGGGAAGCCACTGCAATGAGAAGCCCTCGCACTGCAACGAAGAGTAGCCCCCACTCACTACAACTAGAGAAAGCCTGCATGCAGCAATGAAGACCCAATGCAGCCAAAAATAAAAAATAAATTAAATAAATAAATTTATTTTAAAGAAAAAGAAAACAAGAATATTTCTGTGATCCTGGAATAAGCAAATATGTGTTAAGACATACAAAAAACCAAATCATAAAAAAATGATAAATTGGGCTTCATCAAAATTAAAATCTTCTGTTTTTGAAAGATGCTGTTAAGAAAATGAATAGGCAGACTGCATACTGGGGGAAAATATTTTCAAAACATATATTTTACAACATACTTGTATCAGAAATATATAAAGAACCCTTACAACTCAGTGAGACAAAGAACACACTTTAAAAAATGAAGGAAAGATTTGACCAGACATTTCATTAAAGCAGAAGTATAAATAGCCAATAAGCATAGGAAAAGATTCTTAGCATTCTTAGTCAGCAGGCAAATGCAAATTAGAACCACAATATTAAGATCATACATACTCAGCAGAATGACAAAAATTAAAAGACTAATAAGACACATCTTGGCAAAAATGTGGAGCAACATGGTATGTCATCTATTGCTAGTGGGAATGCAAAATTTTACAACCACTTTGTAAATTCTTTAGCAATTTCTTAGAAAGTTAGATATTCACTTACCACACTGTCTAACAATCACATTCCTAGGTATAAAATGGGATGCTACTTGATATAAACAGAATGAACTACTGACAAATGCAAAAAACATGAATGATTCTCAAATGACTAATGCTAAATGAAAGAAGCCAGAAGCAAAATGCTACATTATGTATGAGTCCATTTATATGACTTCCTGGAACAGGCAAAATCAAAGCTACAGAAAACAAACTAGTGGTTTTTGGAAGAGGAGATTGATTGCCAAATGCTATGAGAGAATTTAAGGAGCTTAAGAGATAATCTGTATCTTGATTATTTTGGCAGTTACATGGCTGTATCTATTTATGCAAATTCATAGAACTGTGTGCTTTAAAACAGTGAATTTCATTGTGTATAAATTGAACTTTGGTATAACTCACTTAAAAATCTACCTTTTATTCCACTGGCTGGTCTACATTGCAACAGTAGCCACCAGAACTCCAAGCCACTGTGATTACTGGAACCTTGAATTTCTTTGGTGATGACTTTGGGGGTCTGAAGGTAGGGGTCGAGGGTCAGTAGCACGGGAAAAACAGTGTGATCTGTGTTGAATAATTGTTGCTTTAGGAGCTTTAAAGTTATAGGTTTTGAGAGCTTTTAATTAAAATTACAGGCCAAGAATCTCTGTACTTAACTAGATTGTAATGCTCATTAAGAGAAGAACTCGTTTTTGTTTGCTTGTTTTTAGACTTTTTTGGTCCTTCTTAAAATATTCCTATGAGCTAAAAGAGTAGTAGGAGCTTAATAAATGTTTATTAAACGAGTGAAGGAGTGTGAATGAATGCATTTAAGAATTATAATCACAGATGAATAAAGACTGTTAGAAATAAATTTTTCAAAAGACTGATATGGCCTACAAGAGAAAGTTTATTTGGATACTTTAGTGACTGCATTTCAGTAGTTTTCAGTTGCTGGGATAGAGGGAGATGGCAATTCCATACTTCACTGCAGATGTCTTGCAAATGTCTGAGGACATTTTAGGTTGTAACAATGATGAAGGAGTGCCACTGACATTCAGTGGCTGTGAGCCAGGTATGATGTTTTCCTGCAGGGCCCATGACAGTTTTGGCCATTAAATATCACCCTGTGTGTTACTTGACTTTAGAATGTCATGCAGGTGAAATACCTCTTTATAATTATCTAAGCTTAGAAATAATTTCATTTTCGACATAAACAGAAACCCTTTGTGCATAGTCTTAGGCACCATAAACTTTCCAAGAATAGAGACACCATGTAAATTGAGATAAAAGTGTAATTTGTTTCATTAGAACTTTCTTGAGAAGTATTCACCACTCACAAAAATAGTTTAATGCCTTGAATGTTGAGTTGCTGTTAAAACGTGTCTATATAAAAATGCATATGTTATTGCATTTACGGTGATACATTCTGTGTGTCTGTGATCTTCATCATAATTTCTTGTGTAGTCTTGTCCAGCATGTACATATTAAAAATACAATCCTTTTGGGCTTCCCTGGTGGCGCAGTGGTTGAGAGTCCGCCTGCCGATGCAGCGGACATGGGTTCGTGCCCCGGTCCGGAAAGAGCCCACATGCCGCAGAGCGGCTAGGCCCGTGAGCCATGGCCGCTGGGCCTGCGCGTCCGGAGCCTGTGCTGCGCAACGGGAGAGGCCACAACAGTGAGAGGCCCGCGAACTGCAAAAAAAAAAAACAAAAAATAAAAACAATCCTTTTATAAATTAGTTTTCTTTTTTTCTCCTTTATACTACAATGTGGGCATTATATTGATTTTCTTAAAATTACATATATAGACAAGTTTTATTCTGTATATATTTTCTTTTGGACTAATGAGCATTAAATCTGATGGAGCTGAGAGCAGCTTATAGGTGATCACTGAGTTGTTTAATATTTCTCTTCCATGTATACATATAGCACAAGTCCAATCATCCTACATTTTATTCTCTTATTTTAGTTTTATTATGCTTTTAAAATATTTTTCCAGTTGTATTGAGGTATAATTGATAAATACAATTGTAAGGTATTTAAACTGTACAACATGATGTTTTGATATATGTATACATTGTGAAAAGAATCCCCCCTATTGAGTTAATTAACACATCCATCACCTCGCATATTTCCATTTTTGTTTTTCCTGTGAGGACATTTAAGTTCTCTCTTAGCAAATTTCAATCATACAATACAGTATTAACAATGGTAGTCTTCATGTTATCCATTAGATTCCCTGACTTTAACCATATTATGACTGAAAATTTGTGCTCTTTTATCTCCTATTTTAGTTTTTAATTTGAAATAGTCTCCATCCACATCAAATACTTTGTTGTGTTTAACTATAAAAATGGTAAATAGCAAGAAGAGTACAACCTTTTCAATGGAATTAAGCCACACGTTTCAAATAATTATGACATAATTCAGATGACCTTAAATATATTAGAATATTTTATGTCAAATTCAGCAGTAGAAAAGTCATTTGAGTCATGTAATAAAAGAAAAAATAATAATGACCAAGGAAAAATACCAAAAAAAAAAAATAGATTTGGTGTAGAAGAATCAAGTAGATTAGTAATTGATCTAGTGGACATAGTGATAATAGAACATAGTGAATAATAGAGGAATGCCTAAGGTAAATTTCAAACTTTCTACTATGCAATAGAATTCATTCTTTATTTGATTTTTCTTTACCTTTCTAATCTTTTTTGCTACCTGTTATGAACTGAGTTTTGTCTCCCAAGAATTTGTATATTGAAATCATAACCTCTAATGTGACTGTATTTGGGGCTAGAGCCTTTAGGAGGTAATTAAGGTTGAATGAGCTTATAAGGATGGGGTCCTTATCCCATAAGACTGCTGAAGACGCAGAGACTCCAAATCTCTCTCTCTCTCTCTCTTTCTCTCTCTCTCTGTCTCTCTCGCTCGCTCTCTGCACACACAGAGAAAAGACCATGTGAGATCACAGCAGGAAGGCAACCAACAGGCAAGCCAGGAGGAGAGTCCTTAATGGAAAACAAACTCTCCAGCACCTTGGTCTTGGACTTCTAGCCTGCAGAAGTCTGAGAAAATAAATTTCTGTTGCTTACACCACCCAGTCAGTGGCATTGTGTTATGGCAGCCCTAGCAGACTGATACACTACCTATTGTCCGCACTAACCATTTTTAACTCCCAGGATAGAGCCTACTGTCCTTTTACTTCATCATAAATTCCCAGATATATTCTGTATATTGGATATTGTTTTAGTTACTAGGAATATAGCAGTGTACTAAACCTATAAAAGTTCCAACCTCATAGAACTTATATTCTAGTAGGAAAGAGAAAAAAAATAGATCAATAATTTTACAAGTATATGATCAATTAAATGTTATGACAGTGATGATAAATAATAAGAAGGAAATAATAGTAGGGGTTATTACTATAAAGAATCAGAGAGTCCTTCCTGAGAAGATAGTTAGACAGAAATGTGAATGAAAGGAGCGAGGGGGTCATGTGACTGTGGAGTGGCAGAGGATACATAGCAAGTGCAAAACCTTGGGGCAGTAATATGCTTGGTATCAGAAGAATCACCCAAAGGCTGAAGTCTTGAGTTCTGTGAGCAGGTGAGAGCGTAAGATAGACAATTAAGAGAGTATCAGGCTTTGGTAAGAACTTTGGAGAGAGTGTTGGAAGAGGTGTGACCATGATCTGATAGAGTATTAAAGGACTATTTGGGCAACAGTATGAATAATTGAATTTAAGGAGGGGCAAAAGGGTAATGAAGGAAAAGAACCAGGGTATTATTTATTAGAAACACTCATACTTTATTTTCTCATTCTTAATTATTTAACAGTGGCTAATGGGGGCTAGCCCCTCAAAGGTTGCAGTTGAAGAATAAGAAGAAATAAGAAAAAAACTGATACAGCATGAATTAATTCTCTGAAGTGAATTGTCCCATAAACAAATTTACTTCAATCCCTCAGAGATTTAGGGAGTCCAGCATCAATAGTGTGATAAAATTAAATCCTTATTCTACTGAGAAATTGTGATTCTGAAATCAGTAGTTGCACATATGCATTTTTAAAATACAGCTGCATGTTTTAATAGCCTTTGCTTGTTCATTAAAAAAGCCAATTATGTAAGGTTATTAGCAATTTTTACAGTCATATGAAGTACATCAAATAAGAAATTCCATCTTGAAAAAAAAAGAAATAGCATATCCTGTTTTTCAAACAACTAGGAAGAAATAGTATCGTTGATACATCACACAGTAAACATTAAGTTTTTATGTGTTTGTGTTGTGTGTGTGTCTGAGTTTAAAGGAATTTCATATACTGAAATGTTTGCATTCATGTAGCTTAGAATATACACTTCTGAAGTAACTGTTAGGCAATGAAATATCATGAATCATAGTCAACTTTATGGCTATATTGTATTAAATGATTCAACAATTGTGTCTAAATGACACAATAATGCCAGTATTTCCAAAATTGATTTCATTGCCTTTCCTCAAAAAACTTATTCATTAATTGTCCTTGATAGCTCACATTTTGCCAGACCAAAAATTATGAGAGATAGAGTATTTTATTAATAATAATAGTCAATATTCTTTCTGGCTTCACCCGAATCTACAAAATTTCCTGAATTATTTTCAATATCTAAGCACTGTTTACATATACTACCATACGTAATTGTACTTCTTTCCTCTTTTCCTATCAGCAGTGATCACGTGGATCACGCTTGTTTCTGATGCAAAACTCTTCCCTCGTTATCCAATAGGTATTAACATTGTCTGTACTGGGAAGTACTGCCCATCAAAACGTTATGAGACTTTAATTCACAGTCTGTCTATGTTGTCAGTACCCAATCAGAATCTTAAAGACACTAATGTTTGGTCCCTTTTCTTCCAGAGGCTTCCTCTGTTTGGAGAAAACTGGGCTAGTGGAGTCTCCAAATAGTATGCACTCTGTTGTATCCAAATGTAAACTAATCCCTCTTTATGTTTAAACATGATGTGCCTGCACATCAATTCTGTTAGAATGAATTTCTTTTTTTTTTTTAATTGGGGTAGAGCTGTTTTACAATGTTGTGTTAGTTTCTGCTATACAGTGAAGTGGAATCCCTGTGCTATACAGCAGGTTTTCATTAGTTATCTATTTTATACATATTAGTGCATATACGTCAATCCCAATCTCACAATTCATCCCACACACACCCCTCCCGCCTTGGTGTCCATAGGTTTGTTCTCTCATCTGTGTCTCTATTTCTGCCTTGCAGACCTGTTCATCTGTACCATTCTTCTAGATTCCACATATATGTATTACTATACGATATTTGTTTTTCGCTTTCTGACTTACTTCACTATGTTTGACAGTCTCTAGATCCATCCACGTCTCTACAAATGACACTTTGTTCCTTTTTATGGCTGAGTAATATTCCATTGTATATATGTACCACATCTTCTTTATACATTTGTCTGTCAATGGACATTTAGGTTGCTTCCATGACCTGGCTGTTGTAAATAGTGCTGCAATGAACATTGGGGTGCATGTGTCTTTTTGAATTATGGTTTTCCCTGGGTATATGCCCAGTAGTGGGATTGCTGGGTCATATGGTAATTCTATTTTTAGTTTTTTGAGGAACCTCCATACTGTTCTCCATAGCAGATTAAAGACCTAAATGTAAGACTGGACACTATAAAACTCTTAGAGGAAAACATAGGAAGAGTACTCTGACATAAATTACAGACAGATCTTTTTTTGACTCACCTCCTAGAGTAATGGAAATAAAAGCAAAAATAAACAAAGGGAACCTAATGAAACTTAAAAGCTTTTGCACAGCAAAGAAAACCATAAACAAGATGAAAAGACAACCCTCAGAATAGGAGAAAATATTTGCAAACAAATCAAACGACAAAGGATTAGTCTCCAAAATATATAAACAGCTTGTGGAGCTCAATATCAAAAAAACAAACAACCCAGTCAAAAAATGGGTGGAAGACCTAAATAGACATTTTTTCCAAAGAATACATACAGCTGGCCAAGAGGCACATGAAAAGATGCTCAACATCACTAATTATTAGAGAAATGCAAATCAAAACTACAATAAGGTATTACCTCACACTGGTCAGAATGGCCATATCAAAAAATCTACAAACAGGGCTTCCCTGGTGGCGTAGTGGTTGAGAGTCTGCCTGCCGATGCAGGGGACACAGGTTTGTGCCCCGGTCTGGGAGGATCCCACGTGCCGCGGAGCGGCTGGGCCCATGAGCCGTGGCCACTGGGCCTGCGCGTCTGGAGCCTGTGCTCTGCAGTGGGAGAGGCCACAGCAGTGAGAGGCCCACGTACCGCAAAAAAAAAAAAAAAAACAATCTGCAAACAAATGCTGGAGACGGTGTGGAGAAAAGGGTACCCTCCTGCACTGTTTTTGGGAATGTAAATTGATAGAATGAATTTCTTACCATGAAAATCCTTAGCCCTCACATCTCTGAATGAGCAAAAAGAATGAAATATAACTCGGAATGAGTCAAAATGGCTGAATCTCAAACATCTATATCATCCCCAATTATAAATCTAAGAATCCAGGTCACCTAGGTAAACCCTGGCCCCATAAATGAGTGGATTAGGGATGCTGACAGGACAAAATCTTGACCAATAAGACATAAAGTCAATCTAAGGAGGAGATTCTGGAAAAATGTACTTATTTCTAAAATGAAACAGTATAACAAATAGTTCCTCTTATCTGAATTTATCATACATCAGTATAATTCCTGGAACTGCTACAGCTATCTGTGACCACAAGAGAACCCTCTCCCTCATCCCTGAAGATGGCAGCAGGGAGAAATGGAAAGTACCTGGGGCAGTAAATAGCAAGCTGGGTATTGAGGCTCAGAGCTAGTATTACTCTTAGCTCTCCCAAATGGGAGATGGGAAATGGGAATATATAATTAATAAGACAAGCAGGTATTTATACCAAAAAAGCTATTTTTATTTATTAATATTTATTGAAGAATCATTAAGCATAAATTACATGGTTTAATAGCTAGTCTCAATGAGCTTTGGGTATGGTAGAATGAGTTAATATGTATCTTAAAGAAATTCAACAGCTAAGAAACCAAGGATTTTGACAATTCTAGTGAAGGGTGCCTGTTTAAAGACATATCTAATCAGGATTGAAGAATATCGTAATATAAATATATTTTCCTCCCCTGATGGAAAGAGTCTAATATTTGCATGTAATTTATTTAGCTCTCTGTCTTCCATATTGGTTTCTAAAAATTCCCAGAGTTGCAGTCTGTTTTATTATTCTTTGTATTCCTAATAGTCCCCCAATAATTGATCAATAGTAGGCATTAATAAATATCTGATGAATGAGTGAATAAAATTCTTGAACCTGAATTAGTAAAAAGAAAACAAAACTACTAAAACTTAATTCAGTACTTTAATTGGAGATAAAATAGATTATTTCTATTTACTTAATAATGAGCTTATGAGATCAGGATGAAGTATAAATTATATTATTTTGAGCTTTTTTATAAAAGCCATATTTTAATTTCATTATCAAAAAAAATTTTTTTAGGAATTCATCTAAAAATATAGTAGCTTTCTTGTTTGCAACAGTCATTATTTCATATCTATTCTTATATTGTCCTAGTTTTATGCTTATTTAAACCCACACTTGATTGGTAAAATTAGTGATCCTATGTTTTTATTTCCTAAAACAAGCTTACTAAAATTTAGTGGTACCTTCATTAATATCAACTTTTTTTTTTTTTTGCAAATCAATATATGGTTGAGATTTTTTAAAACTTTGCAGATGATGGTGATTTGCAAATTTCAGTTAGTAAGCTCAGAGTCAGAGGTCCTTGTATAGTTAAATCAGATTTCAGTGGTAATAGTCTACCTGGCATCTATGCAGAGATTCTTGGCATTGATGTAAAATCTGCCATGGCAATCTAGACATTCTTCCTTTGTTTTCTCTGTGAATTGGCTCTGTTCTTATTTTCTGCCATCATCCCAGTGAGACATTCAGAGAAATTGCCAGATGGCTCATCCTGTGAAGAACTCTATGTAATCAGGAAGAATTTCGAAATAAAGCGAGCCTTGGCAGAAACCAGGTAACAGAACTCATCATTATTGCTGTTGTTTGACGATCTGTTGTCCTCTTCTGAAGGCGAAAATGCAGTAGCTGAAAGCCCAGATTTCCACAGAGTTAGATACCATAAGTTTATTTTATTTTATGGGAAACTTTACTAATTATCCTATATAAAACAAGATTAGTCCTTAGCACATACCTAGTAGAAATGTCCAATTCAAACCAAAGAAGAAAGCTTTCAAATTATCTCTATGTTCAATACTTTATTTATGAAGGAAATAAATCATCAGAAAATCTGGTAATTGGATACAATTTGTGTATCATTTTGTATCATTGTATTATTCTGTATGTAAGCACCTAATTTTGCCTATTTATTTACCAAATCAAATATAAACTCTGAAACTTGAGCTATTTCTTATTTTATATTCATCCTTGTTTCAACTCCTAACACACCCCTATGTCTACTATCAATTCACTGTAGCTTTTTTATTCCCATCATCATGCTATCACCTTTTCCTGTGATGCCAAAAACTCAGTCTCTGTGCACCAGTGCCAAATCGAATCTCAGAGATAGAATTTGGGGTGAAGTAGAAAAAAATAGCTTTATTGCTTTGCCAAGAAAAGGGGGACACAGCAGGCTCATGCCCTCAAAACTGTGTCCCAACCTGGGGGGATTTGATGAGGCATTTTATAGCAATGGTTCAAGGGCAGGGTTGCTGATAAGGATCAGGGTGTGTGCAGGGCCTTTAATCTGGCCTCAGGTGGTCTCCTGATGAGCTTCTGTGGTTCTCAAGGTTATCAAACTGACTTTTTCTCTGGAATAAAGAATGCTTCATAAAGTCATTAACATCTTCCATTTTGGGAGGTTTTAGTTCTGCAGAAGAGCTCAAAGATATTGTTATGTGTATCCCTTGAGGTGGAACCAGGACCCTGCCCTAAGGCTGCACTATTGGTTTCTTGACTGCTCCTCCTTTGTCTCTGCATGCCATCCCTTCCCTGATTAGCAACTGTTTTAAACTGCCCCCTTTGGAACCTGGGGAGGATAATGGAGGCTGAAGCCTACTTCCTACAAACAAGAAACAGGGGACACAGAAAGGCTTCTGTGCCCAGGAACCCCACAGGGCCCCACTTGGTTTCACCTGGAGTATACTTTCTCCTTAATGCCCAAATCCTATGCTTACTTCATAATTAATTTTTCCATTAAGTCTGTCAAATCCACAGCCACTAAAAATGACGATATTTTTACTCTGAATTCCTTACACAATTGTGTATATGCTGCACAGCATTTGTAAATATTCTACTTTAAAACAATCCTTAAACAGAGCAGAAGACTCACAGGCTTCTGCACTACCAGTCTTCCCCATGTTTGCATTTATTCTCTCAGCCAAACATCACATTACTAACAGTCCAGAAGCAACTGAAGATTGTGACTGTTTCTTGCTCTAAAGCAGAACCTCACTCTTCAATGTCTATAGAAAAACTTCCACAGTTCTGAGTTTAGGATTTCTAGGTCTGCTTTTTAAAATAATTACTCATTTGTATACTGTACGGGAACAAAGTTTGTCACCCCGAAATGTCTCTTTGGCATACTGATTATTTCAAACTGAAAACAGTCAAGGTCATAAAGGCTCAGGAAGAAAGTTTGACCTTCCCCCTAACTGACTAAAGAATGTAGATCTGTTCCAGGAAGGGGGCTATCACCATAGATAACTAGAGTGTGAACTAGGTATGGAGACAGAGAGGAACCTAGCAAAGTCTGTTAAAATTCCTCTCTGTGTCCATTGTCTCAGCCCGGGCCAAGCAAACATTTGTTTTCCAAACATTTGCTTTTCATCTTTATGTGAATTGCCTTTCTCCCCTTTGAAGTCCCAAACCACTACCCCCAAACATCCTCTTTTGTCTTTAGCTGAAGATGGTATTTAAGATGAGGGTTTCAGCCATTTGAGTGAATTACCCTTTTCTCCTGGGTCTCTCCCACACATACATGTTATTAAGCTTTTGTTTGATTTTATCTTGTTAATCTGTCTCATGTCAATTTAATTCTTAGACCAACCAAAAGAACCTAGTGTTACTGAGCCAGGTCCATTTGCCCCATGTGCAGTAAGCCAAATGCCAGGATGCTGAGGTTTACAACCGAGGTAGAGTTTATGCACAAGGCAGCCAAGCGGGGAGACGGGAGAACAATTCTCAGACCTTCCTCCCCAAAGGCAAGGGCGTTGGGATATTTATGGTATAAGCAAGGTAGTCTTAAGTGCTGGGAAAAGTGATTGGAGGTAAGGAAAAAGTGAGGTAATCGGTGTCCTGCACAGGTGCACCTCAGTTTCATGCTTCTGCATATTCAAAATGGAGCCTCTTAGCATGATCTGAGGGTGGAGTTTTCCAGCCTCTGAAGTCAAAAGACCATTCATTGACGTCTGTGCAGGCCCAGTTTTAGGGTTGGAGGTCCCAACCAGCCCCCAGCCAGCTTGCACTGGGCAGGGGCTGATTCCAAGTTCCTGTAAAACAACTGGGCTGTGTGAAGCTGGGAAGGTTTGCAATTAAAGAGAGAAAAAAAGAAAGGGGAAAAAAAAGCGCCTAATATGAAATTAATCCATGAAGGCAGTTTACAAGCAAAGAGGTTTTAACCAGCTGATCCCTTATCTCTTATTCTGTAACACAAGTTCGAGAATTTCTATTAGTTATCAGCTTCTGTTAACTCCAGGGGGCACAGTTCTTCACTAGAAGAGTAGAGGAAAATTTCTTTCTCTCTGACACCTGCTAAAAAGGTGACTTTGAAGCAAATAAAACATTTTGCTTTTTGTTACTTGGTTTTCATTTCTGTTCCTGGAAAAATTTTAAGTCCTTGAACTAATTAATTTCAATGTCAGAGATTAGACAATTACGAGAGAAAATTTTTTTAAAAATCCCACATAATGATATGAAAAAAGGTTAAAAAATATAAAGACTTCTTTGGGAAATTATTAATTTGGAAATTATACTCATTTTATACCAAAAAACAAACAAAAAGGCATACAGCTTTGCCAGTTATAAAACTATATAGTAGCAATGTTCAACATTTCTTTGTTTTCAAATAGGTGAACCACTTATTTAATGTGTTAGATCTCTGTCATTCTTTTGAAATAAATTCCTTGCCGTATCAGAGGTCTTTAGCAAGGTCATCTACAAAACCATTATTAATAGAAATAACTACATGCATAATTTTTTAAGTGAAATTAATAACTACATGCATAATTTTTGAAATTCAGAAAAAAATGTAATCAGCATTGTAAGCTAAAGTTTTATTTATTTATTTATTTATTTATTTATTTATTTGCGGTACATGGGCCTCTCACTGTTGTGGCCTCTCCCGTTGCGGAGCACAGGCTCCGGACGCGCAGGCTCAGCGGCCATGGCTCACGGGCCCAGCCGCTCCGCGGAATGTGGGATCTTCCCGGACCGGGGCACCAACCTGTGTTCCCCGCATTGGCAGGTGGACTCTCAACCACTGCGCCACCAGGGAAGCCCTAAAGTTTTATTTTTAACGTTTTATTTGATCTCACCTAGACAGCTTCAATGCAGTTTCTTCTGTGATAATTAACTTTATCTTCTCAAAGATTTTGTGAATATTTTGTTTGTGTGAAGCTAAGCATTTTATATATGTTTGAATCTATTTTGCATAAAACAACTTACAGTAAATATAACCTATCAGTGTGATATTTGTATTTTCTTTACTGTAAATATATATGCTTTTGAACAATGTATTCTGATAAAAAACAAATCAGGCACATTTTTATTTTTAATTGCTCATTTTTACTTCATCATTTAGCAGAAAGAAAAAATAATTATTTGCAGCACAAATCACATAAATGTATAAACATCATGTTAAAACAGGATTGAACATATCTTTTCCTGTATTGTTTTGAATCATTTGAAAATATCTGAGTGGCAAATCTAGAATTTGCATCACATCTGAGTTTTGAACAAAATTAGTGCCAGCATGTTTAATTTAATATTCTTTAGATGAGATGTCCCTTAGAGTTAATTTTCTCATTCTTTTCCAAAATGGATACACATTTGCTGAATTGCCACATTGTAGGAGGTAAAAGTTACATTGTGTTGGAATATATTACAACAGGTTATTAGGTATTATTATTATATTAGAGGTCTAAATATATAGACTATGTCTTCAAAATATTATCCACAGTTTATACATTTATTAACTAAGGGAATATGTGTTAACAACTTTGTATGGGCATAAGATTCCATACTGTGCCTTCAAGTAATTTATGCTATATTTGAAGTTAATAAAACTTGTATCAATAACATGATGTTGTCTGTAATTTTGATGATTCTTGTTTGATATACAAACCCAAATGAAATTGTGACCAAACCTAAGCCATGGCAACTAAGCATGAGTAATATACTGAGGATTGTAAGTGTTCTAAGAATCCAAAGAACAGATTTGTCAATGAAACTTGTTGTATCAATAGTTAATGGCTCCATTTTTTTTTTTTTTTTTTTTTTTCTTGCGTTATGCGGGCCTCTCACTGTTGTGGCCTCTCCCATT
>NW_006795271.1:44525-79621 GCF_000442215.2 Lipotes vexillifer | reverse complement strand
CCCGCGTCTCCTGCATCGGCAGGCGGACCCTCAAGCACTGCGCCACCAGGGAAGCCCTAATGGCTCCATTTTAATGTAAGAATGAATGAGCTGAGCTTTAAAGGGTAAAAATCTTTCCAGAAAACATACTCTTTCTGCAGTCCCCGTTCTTTCCTCAGTGACTCCTGCCTACCATTTCTCTTCCTTTTCTTAAGCTCCCTCACCCAATAAATTCAACCCATCCAGATTCATCTGAGAACTGTCCTTCAGCTCAGTCAGAAACCTTAGTAGGATTTTGTTCATTTTATCATATCATCAGTAATCATGAATGTTTAATTGTATAAGTTGTGATTGTCTTTAATAGTTTCCACAAGTTAAACACTCCATAATTCTAGTTGAAGATACTGCCCATCTTCAGCCACATCCTTCTCTGGGCTCATCTGTAAATTCATCCATAGTTACGTTACCTACTAATTATGCATTTCCAGCCTTTCCCAGGCTATACACTGTAGCCTTTATGTTGTCCACCATAATTGTTCTTGAAATGGCAAAGTGTTACCAAATGCAAGTTCATGTGCCCCACCCACAGTGAGGTCAAAGAAGCTGAGATGTCAGAGTTTGGAGCAAAGAAAGGTTTACTGCAGGGCCATGCAAGAATGGCTGGCTAATGTTCAGAAAAACCCTGAACTCCCCGGAGGGTTTTAGCAAGCATTTTTAAAGGCCAGATGAGGGAGTGGTGTCCAGCTCATGCACAGTTCTGATTGGTTGATGTTGAGGTAACAGGCAGGGACTAGGAATGTAATTTTATCAATCCTTAGGCACCAGAAGGTCTGGAGCTGCATGCTCATGATCATCAAGTAGTTAATTTCTTCCATTTGATGGTGGGTTGTACCAGCTGAAAAAGTCAGGAAATATGCGAGAGATACTATTATCTGAATACTTCAGAGAGGAGCTACAGCAGAGGATGTGGGGGGAGGGGTCTGTCCCAGGAAGGCCCCATAGGGTCCTGCTTGGTTACACAACCACCCAACTTCTCTTTTATATTTTGGCAGAGATTCGTAGTTTTTCATCAAAACCCATCTCCATTCTTCCTGCACACAGAGCTGAACCACGTTTCCCAATCTCTTTTGCAGTTAGGTGTGGCCACATCAGTGATAGCTAAACAATGTCTTTGTGAGCAAAACTGAACCCTGGTACTCGTAAATTTGTTCCATAAATCTCAGTAACACATGATTCTTCATCTCTTTCTCTTTTCAGTCAGATTGAAGTGGAAACAACACAGGAGTGACCATGGCACACACACGAAAAATAGAATTCCTATCAATCTGGAACTATACTGATCTGTTATATAATAAAGAAAAGAACCTACTATTATATTGAGCTATTGTTTGTAGACCAACATGTTTAGAGTAGAGGGGAGCAGAATTTGCCACCCCAAAATATGTCTCTTTGGCATATTAATTATTTTAAACTGGTTATTTTCTAAGAAACAGCAGACAGGGGAAAAACTCTGAAAACCAAGTAGGAGTTACCCTTTCATAGTAAACATTTACATTTGTAAGGGAACTTTCCATTAGTAAGGGTGCATTCCTTGTTTACTAAGAAGATGACCAAATCTCTACAAACTGTTATCAGTGAAGAAGTCAATGACTGAAATCTGTTTACAACCTTCCTCTTATTTATTGTGCTTTCCTTGGTAACCTTCTATAACTGACTCTCCCCACCCCTAACATCCTCTTTGTCTTTCACTGAGGATGGTACTTAACGCGAGGGTTTCTACCATTTTGGTGAGTTACTCAGTTTTCTTGGGTCTCTCCTATGTTATTAAACTTTCATTTGGTTTTCTCCTGTTAATTTTCTCATGTCAATTAAATTCTTAGTCCAGTCAGGAGACCCTAGAAGGGTAGAGGAAAATGTCTTCCTCCCTAACAAGATTTATACCAGAACTAAAGTTCACATAGACCTTAACATTTGTTGCTAATTTAGCTTTCTGTGTCTGTTACCTAATCTAAACTTCCATTGTTTGCAACAACTACATATCTTAGTTGGTGTGTTAATGCAGTCTGCCCTAACCTAACAAATATACAAATGGACCCTAAAATTGTTGCAAACTTAACTTTTGTAACAATTGCTATCTTTGGTGATGCCCCCAGGGTCTTTGAATTGCTTCACTAAACAGTGAGTTCAAGCACTTTCTAGGCTTTCGTATTCAGTTCCAAATTCTCAAAGCTAAAGCCTGCAATTAGGATTTCTGATGATGCTCTTGTGGCCAGGGCCCCTGATTTGTTTTGGGATGCACAAACCCAAGTCTATAATTTGAAACTGAACTGCATAGAAGGAGGGCACCGCATGTAGCCTCCATTTTCTTTTGTCATGGATCATGGCCAGGGCAGAATTTTTTAGGTTTTGCCGGTGGTTTCCTAAGTCAGTGTCTTCCTGACCATAGCAGAGGTGGAGCAGTTGTGCAGTTGCAGCTTTTTATCTACAGCCTCCTGGGTGAGGTAGAAAAATCAGCTTCTTTGAAATCCCTATTGTATGGTGGATTTTAACAATCATTCTCTGAGGTTTAGCTTAGAATCTGTTTTCAGTCCTCTCTTTATGTTCTGATCTCTTTCTACCCAGTACAGTGTAATCCCTGTCTACAAATAAGAGCTCTCACCAACGCAGTGACCTATATTTCCTAGACCCACTATTCAGCTCCCTCTCTTCCATAGTGTCCAGCACCACCATCTATACCTTCTCTGCTGAATCTTTCCCAAGGTACTGTCATTGAAAATCACAGAGTTGGCTGAGAGGGGAATGGCCAGTGCAGATGTTGATATCAGTAATTAAACCAGTGTTTATTGAATCCATATTTTACTCTATTTTGTCCAGAATGTAATTGTACTTTAACACTTTGCATCTATTTCCTATGCACTAGCTTTTCTTTATGGAGGTCATAATCATTTAGAACCAAATATGCTCTGGGTCTTAATTTATTTTAATGTAACAGAGCCATTTGTTTTCGTAAGACAGAAATAGTTCAAAATTAGAGAAAATACACAAGTATTACCAAGAAAAAGGGAAATAACTTACCTGGATATTTCAATTTACATTTTGATTTTTTTTAAATTAATAAACTTTACTGAGATAATTTACAATAAAAAAGCAATGCTTTTGGACTTCCCTGGTGGTGCAGTGGTTGAGAGTCTGCCTGCTGATGCAGGGGATGCGGGTTAGTGCCCCGGTCCAGGAAGATCCCACGTGCCCAGAGCGGCTGGGCCCGTGAGCCATGGCCACTGAGCCTGCACGTCCAGAGCCTGTGCTCCGCAACAGGAGAGGCCACAACAGTGAGAGGCCTGCGTACCACAAAAAAAAAAAAACAACACTTTTTTCTTGAATTTTTACAGTGAATTTGCCCACATAACTACCATTACAATCAAGATATAGAATATTTTCATCACTTAAGAGTGAATTCCATGTATCCACTGGCCAAGACAAAAATAGATCAGCTTTCTGCCACCAGTTATTAGAGTTTCATACAAATTTTTTAATTAATTTTTATTAGAGTATAGTTGCTTTATAATGTTGTGTTAGTTTCTACTGTACAGCAAAGTGAATCAGCTATACATATACATATATCTCCTCTTTTTTGGATTTCCTTCCCATTTAGGTCACCACAGAGCATTGAGTAGAGTTCCTTGTGCTGTACAGTAGGTTCTCTTTAGTTATGTATTTTGTACATAATATCAACAGTGTATATATATCAATACCAATCTCTCAGTTCATCCCACCCCCCCTTACCCCCTTGGTATCCATACGTTTGTTCTCTATGTCTGTATCTCTGTTTCTGCTTTGTAAATATTTATAAGATCGTCTATACCAATGTTTTCAGATTCCACATATATGAGTTAATATACGATATTTTTTTTTCTCTTTCTGACTTCTCTCCGTATGACAGTCTCAAGGTCCATCCATGTCTCTACAAATGACCCAATTTCGTTCCTTTTTATGGCTGAGTAATATTCCATTATATATATGTACCACATCTTCTTTATCCATTCCTCTGTTGGTGGACGTTTAGGTTGCATCCATGTCCTGGCTGTTGTAAATAGTGCTGCAATGAACATTGAGTGCATGTATCTTTTTCAATTATGTTTTTCTCCG
Organism: Lipotes vexillifer; assembly: GCF_000442215.2. NCBI lineage: Eukaryota > Metazoa > Chordata > Mammalia > Artiodactyla > Lipotidae > Lipotes > Lipotes vexillifer. The sequence continues at coordinate 75,496 of NW_006795271.1, read as the reverse complement.
GGTATATGCCCAGGGTCATACAAATTAAATCATTCATTTTCCCTATTGTTTTTCTATTTCTTTGAGTTCTTCTCTGGTCTCTATTTTTTTCCTTTCTTATACTTATTTTCATTTAACTTTCCCTCCTGTTTCTAGTTTCCTAAAGTGAAAACTTAGATCATCGATTTGAGACTTTTTTTCTCTTCTAGTATAAGAATGTGATGCCACAAATTTCCCTCTAAGCACTTTTTTGGTTGCATCTCACAAATTTTAATATGTTTTGTTTTCATTGCCTTTCAGTTCTTGTATTTTCCAATATCCTTGTGATTTCTTCTGTGACACATGGGCTATTTAGAAATGAGTTTTTACATTTCCAGTTATCCATGAATTTTTTCTAGAAATCTTTCTGCTAATGATTTCCAGTTTAATTCTCTTGGGATCAGAGAGCTATGCCAAATGATTTCCATTTTTTTTAAGTTTATTGAGTATATTTTCATGGCATAACATATGGTCTATCTTGATAAATTTTCCATATGTATGTGAAAAGAATGTAGCACATTCTGTGCATTTTGTGGTTGTTATGTCAAGTGTTCTAATATGGCAGTTAGAAAAGTTGGTTGATAGTATTTTTTGAGTTTTTTATATACTTCATTGATTTTCAGTAATTGTTCCACCAATTACTGAGAAATAAATGGTGATATATCCAAACATATCTATCAGTTGACCTATTTTTCTTAGTAGGTTGGTCAGTTTTTCCTCTACATTTTTTGAAGTCCAATTGTTAGGGTTATTCACATTTAGAATTTTTATGTCTTCTCAATGAATTTACCCTGCATCATTAGGAAATGTCTTTCTTTATTCTAATACTACTACTTCTGACATTTACATTGACTGATATGTGTACAGCCACTCCAACTTTGTTATGTTTATTGTTTGCTTGTCTTCTTTCATCTTATATATTTTAATTTAAACATAAAGTGGGAAAGTAAGTTGGTTATAAATAGTATACAGTTGGGTCTTTCTTGTTCAGTCTAACCATGTCTAATTTTTACTTCACTTTTTAGATCATTTTCATTAATGTAATTATCAATTTGGTTTAAATCTATTATCTTGCTAATTTTTTCTGTTTTTTTCTATGCTCCTTATTTCCTTTTGTTTTTCATTCATTTGAATAAAATAAAATTTTTATGATTTGTCCTATATGCTATAATTTTTGCTTTATTATTTTTTAGCAGTTTCTCTAGGTTTTATAATACACACCTTTAGTTTATCACACTCTCTCTTTAGATTATATTATACCAGTTCACACCAAATATGAAAACCTTATTCTCTATTTTTTGATTTTCTTCTTCCTGCCCCTTGTGCTATTATTGCCATACGTTTTGGTCCTATATGTTATAAAACCCACTGCACTATTGTTTTTTACTTTGTCAATTCTCTTTTAAATACATTTTTTAAATGCAGAAAATATCTTATACATTTACCCACATATTTGCCAGTTCTAGTGCTTTTCTTTATGTAGATCCATGTGAAGGCCTATTTTTAACATTTCTTATAATGCAAGTTTCCTGGCAACAGATTCTTTCACTTTGTCTGAAAAAAGTTATTATTCTTATTTCATTTCTGAATGACTTTTTTATTGAATATAGAATTCTAATTTCAGAGGATTTTTTTCCTGGAAATTTGTTATGATGTATTGTGATCTTGTTGGCAGGAAAAAAAAAAAAACAACATAATGTGAGAGTTGTGAGTTAATATTTATTGGGGAGCAAAATGGGGACTATAGCCTGGGAGACAGCACTTAAGATAGCTCTGAGAAACTGCTCAAAAGAGGTAGAGGGGAAAGGTCAGTATATATGTGATCTGTTGAAGGGGGACTACATGCAATCAAGCACACATTTTTACAGAAGGTTGCTGCTAGTCTCATGAAGGCTACTGCTAGTCACAGGGAGCAGCTGTCACCATGAAGGATTTAGGAGATGCAAGAGTTGGGCTCATAAAATCTTCTCCTAAAAATATCTAACTACCTGAAGACCTGTTCTTCCAGTTTTTCTGAGAGCACTGAGTGCCTCATTCCTGATCCGCACCTTAAACTCCTTTCAGGGGGTATTGAAGGTCAGAAGCCACAGCAGCTCATGAGTTAATCCTTGTAGAGGTAGATGGCAAGTGCCAATTTGTAGTTGGCAGTCTGATTTATTTTTGTTTGTGTTTTTATCTTACTTGGAGTTTGTTGAGCTTCTTAAATATAAATATGTTGGTTTATTGTTTTCATAAGATTACTAGTCATTATTTCTTTAAGTATTTTCCATCTCACCCTTTTCTCCCAATATTAGAATTACTTGCATATTTTGCCACTTAGTATGGTCTCACATATTACTGAAGTGCTGTGCCTTTGTTTGCAGTTTTCTCTCTATTTTGGCTCAGAAGAGTACTATTTATAAGACTTCAAGTCATCATTTTTACTGCATTGTCTAATATGTTATTGATTTAACTAATTTTAAAATTTCTATTGTATTATTCTACTATAGAAATTTTATTTAAAAAATATCTTCCATTTCTCTTCTCATCCATCACCTTTGACATTCCTGAATCTATTTCTATTGACTCATTTTTCTTTTGATTTAAGTCACATTTTTATGCTTCTGTTTCTCCTACATGTTCAATAATGAGTCTCCTTTCTGGCTGATACAAACTTAAATGTTGTCCAGTACTATTTTACAGAACTTTGGTAATTAATTTTTCTCTGCTTGGTCTCATGGAGGTTTATTCTATGCTTGTGGAGTCCAGTATGCACAGAAACAGAAAATAGCATTGCCGTGAAGATTTCGAGATTTCTCTGTCAATGGATTTTTTTTTCTTTGCTTTATCCTGCCATGTAAAGCTGCCTTAAGCTTCCTGAGTGGCATCTCTGCCTCTTCACCTCATTAACATCAGGACTTGTTGTACCCCACCCCACCCCCACCCCCACCTTCCAACCCCCATCACATTCAGGAATTTGCTTCCATATAGAAAGCCACCGTGATCATAGGATCATGGAATTTACTTACCTTCTCTTGGGGGGTTACAGTTGTCTACTTCCTGTTGTCTAATGTATTTTCTAGTTGTTTATCATGGAAAGGAAATTATGGAGCCTGAAATGCCCTTATAGCTGACACTTTTGTCCAATTTCAATTTACTTTGATATTTTACATTAGAAAAATTATGAAGAGGAAAACAAATAATTTATGAAAAAGATTATGATATTAGGTAACTTATTCATTTTAGAATTGCAAAATAGAGATTACTAGGCTGAAAAAAAACGTAAATAGAACTGTATCGTGTTACATTTTATGTGCATCTAATCAGTCTCCTAGAGCTAGTCCACTTCTGTGACAGGATAACATGACTGCTATTTGTTTACTAATTTATAAAATGTGTCTAAAATAAATACCATATGGGCCATACACAAAGTTATTAATTTTATATAAATGAATTTTTATATAATTCACTTAATGATGTTATTCTGCATGTAATTTATACTTAAAGTTATATATCTAAGACTTCATTGAGCACTTGCATAATTCATTATACAGCAAAATAGCAAAGTAATTATACTACCACCTAACCTCTCCTCCTCGAATACTTTTTATTATTTTTGGAAAATGACAATTTAAGATACTTTTATTCTTATGACAGTAATGCTTACTTCTCAAGAATTTTGGAAGTTGCCTAAAATTAAAAGACTAGAATGAATTTTTGTTATCATCCACTCAAAAGTCTCTCCTATTGTGATAGATAGATAGATAGATAGATAGATGTTAAAATAGCTGCTCATTATGACATAAATACCAGTACTCAGTTACAAAATTCAAGGCACATTAAATTGCTTTTAAGTGAATAAATGAGTAGTTTTCAGTTAATTTAAGGCAGAAATTGTTTTGATGATTTCCTTGTAAGAGGAATGCTCCATTCTGTGGCAATAGAAAATCAGTTTGCCACAGAGCAGTCTGATTACATAGGCAAGCCTTATGAAATGCCCCATGTGATTTTAAGTGCAGTGTAGAACTGCTGTGGTAAACAGCCAGTAAACATTTTAAATTAAATTAAGAAGCAATCTGTCAGAAATTTTAAAATGTACTTTTCAGATCCACTGTTCAACACAATAAGTGTGTCATCTCAATTCACTAGGGATATGAATCAGTCCTATTAACTGTTGCCCATATGTTCAACTGCTATGTACTAAATTATCCCAAATTTAGTGGCTTAAAGTAAAAAAGTTATTATTTTGGTAATGAATCTACAATTTGGATAAACTCATCATGGAAATATGTTCTCTTAACTACACAGCATTACCTACAGGCAAACTGGAGGTTAAAATGACATGACAGCTGAGGGCTGGAATCTGTTGAAAACTTATCACTTCACATATCTGATGACAATGGCTGGCTATCAGAGGGGACCTCTCTGAGGCCGTCTGACAAAGCATCTTCAAAATGTCTTTCTATATTGCTATTTGGCTTTCTCACAACATGTTGGCTGGGTTATAAGAGTGAAGATCCCAAGAAAAGGTGGAGTGCATGGCATTTTTATGACCTGGTTTTCCCAAGAAAAGGTGGAGTGCATGGCATTTTTATGACCTGGTTTAAATGTTTAAAGTCATATAACATCACATCCACTGTACTCTATTGATCAAAATAGTCATAAAAGTGAAGTCTGTTTCAAGATGAAGTAACTTACATACTATGACTTAAGAAATAGTGTCAGTGTCACATTTTAAGAAGTATGTGTATATGTATGTATAGTATGTTGTAATGAACATTTTTGGAAAATAGTTTGCTCTCTAGCCACAATTCACATCCCTCTCACATGCAAAACAAAACAAAAAGCTCTCAAAGCTCCCAATTTCATCCTATCATTTATGGCATTATGTAAAATTTCAGGTTCTCATCATCTGCATCAGATCCACGTGCAAATAAGGTTCATTGCATGTGATTCATCAGACACAGACCTTTGAGTACAAGTTCTCTTTATTTACATTTTGTGAAATAAATGTAGAAGTTATCCAACATAAAATGGTGGGACAGGGATAGAGAAACTACTAGAGACACTTCTATTTAAAAGTAGTGTGGGAGAGGGAGTGGGGAGCAAACAGCAATTACTGGTTCATAACAATTCTGAAATCTTGCCAGACACTCTTTTCTTGATTAGGGCTTATGCCTGGAAGTGGTTCTTCAGGGCCCTGAACTTTGGCATCCGGGCTCTTAGACTAGCCTTCTGAGTCATTCTTTCTTTTCCATAAGATGCAGCACGTGTTTGCAGGGGAGTACTTTGAAGTTCCAAAGTCATCTTTTCCTTTTGTATAGACACTATTTCTTTAGTCCAAGCTGACATAATTAATTTGAAAACATTAAGAACATTATGGAAATCAATGGAAATTTACTCTGGTAAGCAAAAAGCATGTGGGATAATAGTTTTAGGATTATATGAAGCCCCACTGCTTAGCAGAGAAGATCTAGAGAGCTCACCTTTCAGATTTTTAGAAGGCCTTTATCTGTCTAAAAAGGTACAGTCCTTGCAAATATTTTATTAAATTTATTCTTTTCTTTTTTTTTTTTGCGGTACATGGGCCTCTCACCGCTGTGGCCTCTCCCGCCACGGATCACAGGCTCCGGATGCGCAGGCTCAGTGGCCGGCCGTGGCCCACGGGCCCAGCTGTTCCATGGCATGTGGGATCCTCCCAGACCGGGGCATGAACCCATGTCCCCCGCATCAGCAGGTGGAACCTCAACCACTGCGCCACCAGGGAAGCCCATATAGCCCATATTTTATTGAATTTATTCTTAAATATTTTATTTTTGATACAATTATAGGTGTTATTGTTTTATTAATTTAATTTTTCAGTTCATTTCTAGCATATAGAAATATAACTGATTTTTGTCTAATCACCTTATACATGCAACCTTGCTCAATTAACATATTACTTACAGTAGCTGTTTTTAGACATTAGGACATAATCATGTCTTCTGCAACTAGAAGTGATATGTGTAGTCATACATTTTTTGTAAGTTTTCTTAGAGATAGTTTTCAATATTTCATCATAAAATATGCTATTAGTTGTAGTCTTTTGTAGGAGACTTTTATAAGGCTAAAGAAATGTTTTTATATTTGTAATTTTCTCATAGTTTTCAACTGAAATGAACTTTGAATTTGTTAAATTTTTTTCCTCCACATATCTGTTGATTTTGATTTTCTCCCTTATTTTGTCAATATGGTGAATGCCAGTGATTCTGGATGTCCAATGTTAAACTTTCATTTCTGGGAATAAGCCACCTTGATCTCAATATAATATCATCTGAAGATATGTTGAATTAAATTTGCTAAAATATTTCAAGGAGGTGACTCTATTCATAGCTGCCATTGATCTGTAATAATAATGTCTTTATTTTTGATAGAAGGTTAATGTTGACCTCATAAAATGATTTGCAAACCATTTCCTCTTCCTCTTCTTTCTAACAGAATTTGTTTATATTTGGTACAATGTGTTATGTAAATGGTCCTTGTGTTTACTCTGGGGAAGGATTTAATTATTAATTAACTGTCTTTAATTTATATAAAGCTATTTATAGTCTATATTTCTATTTGACCTTAAATCAGTTTTCATAATTCTGTCTTCCAATAAATTAGTTTAATTAACCTAATTTATCAAAATTAATTACCTTAAAATGTTTACAATACTTTCTTTTTTACATCTTTGTTGGAGTATAATTGCTTTACAGTGGTGTGTTAGTTTCAGCTTTATAACCAAGTGAATCAGTTATACATATACATATGTTCCCATATATCTTCCCTCTGGCATCTCCCTCCCTCCCACCCTCCCTATCCCACCCATCTAGGAGGTCACAGAGCACTGAACTGATCTCCCTGTGTTATGTGGCTGCTTCCCACTAGCTATCTATTTTAAGTTTGGTAGTGCATATATGTCCGTGCCACTCTCTCACTTTGTTACAGCTTCCCCTTCCCCTTCCCGTATTCTCAAGTCCATTCTCTAGTAGGTCTGTGTCTTTATTCCTGTCTTACCCCTAGGGTCTTCATGACATTTTTTTTTCTTAAATTCCATATATATGTGTTAGCATATGGTATCTGTCTTTCTCTTTCTGACTTACTTCACTCTGTATAACAGACTCTAGGTCCATCCACCTCATTACAAATAGCTCAATTTCATTTCTTTTTATGGCTGTGTAAAATTCCATTGTATATATGTGCCACATCTTCTTTATCCATTCATCCGATGATGGACACTTAGGTTGTTTCCATCTCCTGACTATTGTAAATAGAGCTGCAATGAACATTTTGGTACATGACTCTTTTTGAATTATGGTTTTCTCAGGGTATATGCCCAATAGTGGGATTGCTGGGTCATATGGTAGTTCTATTTGTAGTTTTTTAAGGAACCTCCATACTGTTCTCCATAGTGGCTGGACCAATTCACATTCCCACCAGCAGTGCAAGAGAGTACCCTTTTCTCCACACCCTGTCCAACATTGATTGTTTCTAGATTTATTGATGATGGCCATTCTGACTGGTGTGAGATGATATCTCATTATAGTTTTCATTTGCATTTCTCTAATGATTAATGATGTTGAGCATTCTTTCATGTGTTTGTTGGCAGTCTGTATATCTTCTTTGGAGAAATGTCTATTTAGGTCTTCTGCCCATTTTTGGATTGGGTTGTTTATTTTTTTGTTATTGAGCTGCATGAGCTGCCTGTAAATTTTAGAGATTAATCCTTTGTCAGTTGATTCATTTGCAAATATTTTCTCCCATTCTGAGGGCTGTCTTTTGGTCTTGTTTATGGTTTCCTTTGCTGTGCAAAAGCTTTGAAGTTTCATTAGGTCCCATTTGTTTATTTTTGTTTTTATCTCCATTACTCTAGGAGATGGGTCAAGAAGGATCTTGCTGTGATTTATGTCATAGAGTGTTCTGCCTATGTTTTCCTCTAAGAGTTTGATAGTTTCTGGCCTTACATTTAGGTCTTTAATCCATTTTGAGCTTATTTTTGTGTATGGTGTTAGGGAGTGATCTAATCTCATACTTTTACATGTACACCTGTCCAGTTTTCCCAGCATCACTTATTGAAGACACTGTCTTTTCTCCACTGTACATTCCTGCCTACTTTATCAAAGATAAGGTTCCCATATGTGCATGAGTTTATCTCTGGGCTTTCTATCCTGTTCCATTGATCTATATTTCTGTTTTTGTGACATTACCATACTGTCTTGACTGTAGCTTTGTAGTACAGTCTGAAGTCAGAGAGCCTGATTCCCCCAGCTCCATTTTTCGTTCTCAAGACTGCTTTGGCTATTTGGGGGTCTTTTGTGTTTCCATACAAATTGTGAAATTTTTTGTTCTAGTTCTGTGAAAAGTGCCAGTGGTAGTTTGATAGGGATTGAATTGAATCTGTAGATTGCTTTGGGTAGTACACTCATTTTCACAATGTTGATTCTTCCAATCCAAGAACATGGTATATCTCTCCATCTATTTGTATCATCTTTAATTTCTTTCATCAGTGTCTTATAATTTTCTGCATACAGGTCTTTTGTCTCCTTAGGTAGGTTTATTCCTAGATATTTTATTCTTTTTGTTGCAATGGTAAATGGGAGTGTTTTCTTGATTTCACTTTCAGATTTTTCATCATTAGTATATAGGAATGCCAGAGATTTCTGTGCATTAATTTTGTATCCTGCTACTTTACCAAATTCATTGATTAGCTCTAGTAGTTTTCTGGTAGCATCTTTAGGATTCTCTATGTATAGTATCATGTCATCTGCAAACAGTGACAGCTTTACTTCTTCTTTTCCGATTTGGATTCCTTTTATTTCCTTTTCTTCTCTGATTGCTGTGGCTAAAACTTCCAAAACTATGTTGAATAAGAGTGGTGAGAGTGGGCAACCTTGTCTTGTTCCTGACCTTAGTGGAAATGCTTTCAGTTTTTCGCCATTGAGGATGATGTTGGCTGTGGGTTTGTCATATATGGCCTTTATTATGTTGAGGAAAGTTCCCTCTTTGCCTCCTTTCTGCAGGGTTTTTATCATAAATGGGTGTTGAATTTTGTCAAAAGCTTTCTCAGCATCTATTGAGATGATCGTATGGTTTTTCTCCTTCAGTTTATTAATATGGTGTATCACATTGATTGATTTGTGTATAATGAAGAATCCTTGCATGCCTGGAATAAACCCCATGTGATCCTGGTGTATGATCCTTTTAATGGGCTGTTGGATTCTGTTTGCTAGTATTTTGTTGAGGATTTTTGCATCTATGTTCATCAGTGATATTGGCCTGTAGTTTTCTTTCTTTGTGACATCCTTGTCTGGTTTTGGTATCAGGGTGATGGTGGCCTCGTAGAATGAGTTTGGGAGTGTTCCTCCTTCTGCTATATTTTGGAAGAGTTTGAGAAGGATAGGTGTTAGCTCTTCTCTAAATGTTTGATAGAATTCGCCTGTGAAGCCATCTGGTCCTGGCCTTTTGTTTGTTGGAAGATTTTTAATCACAGTTTCAATTTCAGTGCTTGTGATTGGTCTGTTCATATTTTCTATTTCTTCCTGATTCAGTCTTGGCAGGTTGTGCATTTCTAAGAATTTGTCCATTTCTTCCAGGTTGTCCATTTTATTGGCATAGAGTTGCTTGTAGTATCTCTCATGATCTTTTGTATTTCTACAGTGTCATTTGTTACTTCTCCTTTTTCATTTCTAATTCTGTGGATTTGACACTTCTCCCTTTTTTTCTTGATGAGTCTGGCTAATGGTTTATCAATTTTGTTTATCTTCTTAAAGGACCAGCTTTTAGTTTTATTGATCTTTGCTACGTTTCCTTCATTTCTTTTTCATTTATTTCTGATCTGATCTTTATGATTTCTTTACTTCTGCTAACTTTGGGGTTTTTTTGTTCTTTTTTCTCTAATTGATTTAGGAGCAATGTTAGGTTTTTTTATTTGAGATGTTTCCATTTTCTTAAGGTAGGATTATATTGCTATAAACTTCCCTGTTAGAACTGCTTTTGCTGCATCCCATAGGTTTGGGGTCGTCTTGTGTCTTTGTCATTTGTTTCTAGGTAATCTTTGATTTCCTCTTTGATTTCTTCAGTGATCACTTCATTCTTAAGTAGTGTATTGTTTAGCCTCCATGTGTTTGTATTTTTTACAGATCTTTTCCTGTAATTGATATCTAGTCTCATAGCATTGTGTTTGGAAAAGATACTTCATACCGTTTCAATTTTCTTAAATTTACGAAGGCTTGATTTGTGACCCAAGATATGATCTGTCCTGGAGAATGTTCCATGAGCACTTGAGAAAATTGTGTATTCTGTTGTTTTTGGATGGAATGTCCTATAAATATCAATTAAGTCCATCTTGTTTAATGTATTATTTAAAGGCTGTGTTCCCTTATTTATTTTCATTTTGGGTGATCTGTCCATTGGTGAAACTGGGGTGTTAAAGTCCCCTACTATGAATGTGTTACTGTTGTTTCCCCTTTTATGGATGTTAGTATTTGCCTAATGTATTGAGGGGCGCCTATGTTGGGTGCATAAATATTTACAATTGTTATATCTTCTTCTTGGATCGATCCCTTGATCATTATGTAGTGTCCTTCTTTGTCCCTTCTAATAGCCTTTATTTTAGTCTATTTTGTCTGATATGAGAATTGCTACTCCAGCTTTCTTTTGGTTTCCATTTGTGTGGAATATCTATTTCCATCCCCTTACTTTCAGTCTGTATGTGTCTCTAGGTCTGAAGTAGGTCTCTTGTAGATAGCATATATACGGGTCGTGTTTTCGTATCCATTCAGCCACTCTGTGTCTTTTCGTGGAAGCATTTAATCCATTTACATTTAAGGTAATTATTGATATGAATGTTCCTATTTCTATTTTCTTAATTGTTTTGAGTTTGTTATTGTATATCTTTTCCTTCTCTTGTGTTTCTTGCCTAGAGAAGTTCCTTTAGCATTTGTTGTAAAGCTGGTTTGGTGGTACTGAACTCTGTCAGCTTTTGCTTGTCTGTAAAGGTTTTAATTTCTCCATCAAGTCTGAATGAGATCCTTGCTGGGTAGAGTGATCTTGGTTGTAGGTTTTCTCCTTCATCACTTTCAATATGTCTTGCCACTCCCTTCTGGCTTGCAGAGTTTCTGCTGAAAGATCAGCTGTTCACCTTATGGGAATTCCCTTGTGTGTTATTTGTTGTTTTTCCCTTGCTGCTTTTAATATGTTTTCTTTGTATTTAATTTTAGACACTTTGATTAATATGTGTCTTGGCATGTTTCTCCTTGGATTTATCCTTTATGGGACTCTCTGTGCTTCCTGGACTTGATTAACTCTTTCCTTTCCCATAGTAGGGAAGTTTTCAACTATAATTTCTTCATCTATTTTCCCAGTTCCTTTCTTTTACTCTTCTTCTTCTGGAACCCCTATAATTTGAATGTTGGTGTGTTTAATGTTGTCCCAGAGGTCTCTGAGACTGTCCTCAGTTCTTTTCATTCGTTTTACTTTATTCTGCTCTGCAGTAGTTATTTCCACTACTTTATCTTTCAGGTCACTTATCTGTTCTTCTGCCTCAGTTATTCTGCTATTGATCCCATCTAGAGTATTTTTCATTTCATTTATTGTGTTGTTCATCGTTGCTTGTTTCATCTTTAGTTCTTCTAGGTCCTTGTTAAATGTTTCTTGCGTTTTCTCTATTCTATTTCCAAGATTTTGGATCATCTTTACTATCATTATTCTGAATTCTTTTTCAGGTAGACTGCCTATTTCCTCTTCATTAGTTAGGTCTGGTGGGTTTTTATCTTGCTCTATCATCTGCTGTGTGTTTTTCTGTCTTCTCATTTTGCTTATCTTACTGTGTTTGAGGTCTGCCTTTTGGAAGGCTACAGGTTCGTAGTTCCCATTGTTTTTGGTGTCTGTCCCCAGTGGCTAAAGTTGGTTCAGTGGGTTGTGTAGGCTTCCTGGTGTGGGGGACTAGTGCCTGTGTTCTGGTGGATGAGGCTGGATCTTGTCTTTCTGGTGGGCAGGTCCATGTCTGGCGGTGTGTTTTGGGGTGTCTGTGGACTTATTATGATTTTAGGCAGCCTCTCTGCTAATGGGTGGAGTTTTGTTCCTGTCTTGCTATTTGTTTGTCATAGGGTGTCCAGCACTGTAACTTGCTGATCGTCGAGTGAAGCTGGGTGTTGCTGTTCAGATGGAGATCTCTGGGAGATTTTCACCATTTGATATTATGTGGAGCTGGGAGGTCTCTTGTGGACCAGTGTCCTGAAGTTGGTTCTCCCACCTCAGAGGCCCAGCTCTGACTGCAGCACCAAGAGCCTTTCATCCACACGCCTCATAATAAAAGGGAGAAAAAGTAGAAAGAAAGAATGAAAGAAAGAAAGAAGGAAAGAAAGAAAGAGAAATAAAGAAAGAAAGAGGATAAAATAAAATAAGAAAAAATAAAGTTATTAAACTAAAAAATAATTATTAAGAAAAAAAATTTTTTTTAATAAAAAATTGGATAAAACCCTAGGACAAATGGTGAAAGCAAAGCTATACAGACAAAATCTCACACAGAAGCATACAAATACACACTCACTAAAAGAGAAAAAGAGGAAAAAATAATAAATCTTGCTCTCAAAGTCCACCTCCTCAATTTGGGATGATTCATTGTCTATTCGTGTATTCCATGGATGCAGGGTACATCAAGTTGATTGTGGAGCTGTAATCCACTGCTTCTGAGGCTGCCTGGAGAGATTCCCCTTTCTCTTCTTTGTTCGCACAGCTCCCAGCGATCACCTTTGGATTTGGCCCCGCCTCTGCATGTCGGTCGCCTGAGGGCGTCTGTTCTTCACTCAGACAGGACAGGGTTAAAGGAGCAGCTGCTTCGGGGGCTCTGGCTCACTCAGGCCGGGGGGAGGGAGGGGTACAGAATGCGGGTTAAAAGCCTGCAGTGGCAGAGGCCGGCGTGACGTTGCACCAGCCTGAGGCGCGCCATGCGCTCTCCCGGGGAAGTTGTCCCTGGATCCTGGGACCCTGGCAGTGGCGGGCTGCACAGGCTCCCCGGAAGGGAGGTGTGGAGAGTGACCTGTGCTCGCACACAGTCTTCTTGGTGGCTGCAGTAGCGGCCTTATCGTCTCATGCCTGTCTCGGGTCCGCACTGTTAGCCACAGCTCGCTCCCGTCTCTGGAGCTCCTTTAAGCAGTGCTCTTAATCCCCTCTCCTCGTGCACCAGGAAACAAAGAGGGAAGAAAAAGCCTGTTGCCTCTTCAGCTCCAGACTTTTCCCCGGACTCCCTCCCAGTTAGCCATGGTGCACTAATGCCCTGCAGTTTGTGTTCAAACAGCCACCCCAGTCCTCTCCCTGTGCTCCGACCAAAGCCCGAGCCTCAGCTCCCAACCCCACCCGCCCCGGCGGGTGAGCAGACAAGCCTCTCGTGCTGGTGAGTGCCGGTCGGCACCGATCCTCTGTGCGGGAATCTCTCCACTTTGCCCTCCGCACCCCTGTTGCTGCGCTCTCCGCCGTGGCTCCGAAGCTTCCCCCCTCTGCCACCCGCAGTCTCCGCCCACGAAGGGGCTTCCTAGTGTTTGGAAACCTTTCCTCCTTCACAGCTCCCTCCCACTGGTGCAGGTCCCGTCCCTATTCTTTTGTCTCTGTTTATTCTTTTTTCTTTTGCCCTACCCAGGTACGTGGGGAGTTTCTTGCCTTTTGGGAGTTCTGAGGTCTTCTGCCAGCGTTCAGTAGGCGTTCTTTAGGAGTTGTTCCACATGTAGATGTATTTCTGGTATATCTGTGGGGAGCAAGGTGATCTCCATGTTTTACTCCTCCGCCATCTTCCCCGATCTCCTACAGTACTTTCTTTTTTTTTTTTTTTTTTTTTTTTTTTTTTTTTTTTTTTTTTACTGTAGTGGCCTCTCCTGTTGCGGAGCACAGGCTCCAGACATGCATGCTCAGCGACCATGGATTTGCGGAGCACAGGCTCCGGACGCGCAGGCTCAGTGGCCATGGCTCACGGGCCCAGCCGCTCCGCGGCATGTGGGATCTTCCCGAAACGGGGCACGAACCCGCGTCTCCTGCATCAGCAGGCGGACTCTCAAGCACTGCGCCACCAGGGAAGCCCAGTACTTTCTTAATATACATTTAATATCTGTAACATCTACAGACATATCCCTTCTTTCATTCCTGATATTGGGAGGTTTGTGACTTCTTTCTTTGTTCATGATCAGGAATTCATCAATCTTACATATATTTAGGAAAGAAAAGTCTTTTGGATTCATTGATTTTCTCTATGTCCATTTCTTATTCGATTACATTCTACTCTTATTTCTATCATTTTCTTCCTTCTACTTATTTTGCATTTGATATACACTATTTTTTTCCATACACTTCCTCGTGGTGGAAACAAATTATTGATTTTTAGACCTTTTTACTCTAGTCAAATACAAACATTTAAAGTTGCAAAATTTCCTCTAAGCTCTGCTGTAGCTATATCTCATGATTTTGATATGTTGTGTTATTGTTTCCAATTTTCAAATTATTTTCTAATTCCACTTGTATCTTGTTTTTTGACAATGGACTATTTAGAGTGCATTCTTTTTTTTTCTTCCAGTTTTACTGAACTATAATTGACATAGAGCACTGTATATGTTTAAGATGTATAGCGTAATGATTTGACTTACATACATAATGAAATGATTACAACAGTGAGTTTAGTGAACATCCATCATCTCATACAAATACAAAAGAAAAGGAAGAGAAAAACATTTTTTTCTTGTGTTGAGAACTCTCTGATTTCCTGTCTTAACAACACAGAGCACTGTTGTTTACATTAATCAACATTGTACATTACATCTCCATTACTTATCTTACAACTGGAAAATTGTGCATTGTTTAATCTCCTAATATGTCAGGATTTTTCAGATTCTTTTATCTTACTGATTTTTATTTACCTATGAATTGGAAAACATACTGTTTGTGATTTAAATCGTCTTGTATTTTTGAAGATGTGTTATTGCCCAGAGTGTGGTCTTTTTTGTGTGTGAATGTTTTATATGCATCTGAAAGGAATATTCTGATGTTATTGGGTGGAGTGCCCTATAAATGTCAATTATTAGTAGTATTGTTCAAATCTTCTATAAGCTTGATAAGTTTCACTTTAGTTATGCCATCAAATACTAGGAAGAGTATTGAAATATTCACATGTAATTTTGGATTTTTCAATTTTTCCTTCAATTCTTGTTTCAAATGTTTTAAAGTTTAGTTATGATGTCCACACATATATGTTTAGAATAGTTTTGTGTTCAAGATGAACTGAGCCTTTATTATTAGGAAATATCCATTTATAGCCCTGGCAATACTACTTGTTTAAAGACCATTTTATCTGAAGTTAATACAGGACCTGGAATTTTTTTTACATGGAACTGCATATTCCATCATTTTACTTTTAACATCTCTGTATCTTATATTTAAAGTGAGCTCCTTGTACACAATGTATGATTGGGTCTCATGTCTTTATCTAGGCTCTATTCGCTACTTTGTTTTTTTGAGTGTTTAGGACATTTACATGTAATAAAATTATCAACCGTTATAATCTCGCTATTTGTTTTTTAAAGCATGGAAGAAAACCTCTAAAACCTTCTATTTGTTATTGTTTTCTTTGTCTTCTCTAATCTCTTTTTCTTCTTCGTTGAATTTTTAGTTGAATTGAGTTCATAATCGATTATTATTTATCTCTCCTATTGGCGTATTGTTCATAACCTTTGTTTGAAATTTTTAGTCATTACTCTACAGCAAGGGGTTGGTAACTATGGCCTTGAGATGGCAGTGTGGTTTGCAGATGAAGTTTTAAAGGAACAGAGCCAAACACATTAGTTTACATATTGTCTCTGTAGTTGTCTAAGGATGCTTTTGTGCTACTCTGCCAGAGTTGAGTGGGTAAGACAGAGAATGATTGACCTGCAAGTCTAAAGCACTTACTGTCTAGCCCTTTGAGGGAAAGTTTGCAGACTCCTATCTAAAGGTTTTCAACATGCATCTTTAATTTATTTGGGCTGGCTAAAAACTTCGTTTGGGTTTTTTGATGTTACAGAATATCATCTTCTACTTCCTTGTAACATCATGTCAATTCAAGTATAATGTAACAAGCTTTCACCTGTACATACCCCACCTGATTCTTTGTGCTGTTTTGTCAAATATCTTCTTTCTACATGTGTTAAAACTTTAGAGTGTACTTTCATTGAAATTAATTTTCTTTAAACAATAAATACTTCTTTATGGAATTTTAGAAAATAAGAAAAAAACATTTTAATTTATCCAAATATTTATTATTTCCAGCATTCTTCATTTATTTTTGCAGATCCAAATTTCCACTTGGTATTATTTTCTATTCCCTTAAAGAAATTCCTGTTTAATTTCTTGTAGTTCAGATCTACTACTAACTCTTTCTCTAAAATTTTGTTTGAATACAAATGTCTTTATTTCACCTTTATTTTTGAAGCATATATTCTATCAATATAGGATGTTGAAGTAACAAGCCTTTTTTGCAGCACTTTGAAAACATTGTTCCATAATATTCTGACTTGCTTTGCTTCTTTTTTTTTTCTTTTTCTGCGGTATGCGGGCCTCTCACTCTTGTGGCCTCTTCCGCTGTGGAGCACAGGCTCCGGACACGCAGGCTTAGTGGCCATGGCCCACGGGCCCAGCCGCTTCACGGCATGTGGGATCTTCTCAGACCGGGGCACGAACCCGCGTCCGCCGCATCGGCAGGCGGACTCCCAACCACTGTGCCACCAGGGAAGCCCTTGCTTTGCTTCTTGTAAGAAGATTGTGATATTCTTATATTTCTTTCTCTATGTATTATTTATTTTCTGCCTGTTTTTTCAGTTGTTTTTACACAATTTGATTATGATATACCTTGGTCTGTTTTTCTTTGTTTTAATCTGTTTTGTGGTCAATGAATTGTGGTCTTCTGTTTTCAGCAAATTTGGTAAAAATTGTTAATATTTCTTTATATATATTTTTTCTAACACTCCACTCTGACTCAAATTGCACGTACTACTTGATATGGGATTCTTGATAACTTGGTTTTTCTTTCAGTCATTTTACTCTTTGTAATTCAATATTACATATTGTAATTGAATTACATATTGTAATTCAATATGGATATTTTCCACTTATACATTGTCAAGCTGAACTATCTTCTTTTCTTATTCAATGTCTAATCTGCCATTAACTTCATCAAGTACATTTTTCATCTGAGAGATTGTATTTTTCATTCATAATAGGATTTTAAAAAATGTTCTGTGTGCCTTTTCAATACAGTTGACCCTGGAAAAACAGAGGTTTGAACTTGCACAGGTCCACTTATACTGAGAGTTTTTTCAATTGTAAATACTACACAATCTGTTGTTGGTTGAATGTACAGATGTGGAACCACAGATACAGAGCCACAGATGCAGAGGAACTGCATATACTGATGCCTGACTATAAGTTAGTTATATGTGGCTTTTCAACTGCTCTAGAGGGTCGGTGCTTCTAATCCCCAAGTTGTTCAAGGGTCAACTGTATATTAAGTTTTTCTCTAAATCCTGGTGCATGTTTATACTAGTTCTTTTAGAGTTGTTGTTTGCCAGTCCATCAACTGTATCCTCTGTGCATCTGCTTCTGTTGGCTGATTTTTCTTGGTTCTGGGTCACATATTCCTGCTTCCTTTCATGCCTAGTAATTTTGATTAAATGCTGAATATTGCTATTATAACATTGAGTGCTTGGATCTTATTGTGTTCTTTTAAAGAATATTGGGTATGTTTTTGCAAGAAGCTAATTAACTTATGGATCAATTCAGTAATTTTAACCATTTTTTTTTAAGCTTTGTTGAGGCAGGTTTAAAGTAGCCTTTTTACTCTAGCCCTCCTACTCAGGAGTGAGCTATCTGGAACCCCTATTGTATAGCCTGGATATTTCATGATGTCTCTCCTCTATAGTTTATTGAAACTCAGTAGCCTTTCAGGCCTGGAAAACTCTTGGAATTGTTCAGTTTACATCTCCTGAGAAATACTTTTCCTGGTCTGCTGCATTTCATCCAACATATATGCAGATAATTCTTTAGTAACAGATTCAAAGGGATTCTTATGCAGAGATGTGGAGGTGCTTCTCAAAGTAACTCCCTCTTTACCCATGTTCTTCCCTATAAATTCCAGCTGACTTATGGTCTGTAAAGTTGAATTCTGTTTTATTCAATTGTGCAACACCAAAATGCTCCACTTGGTCTCATCTCCCCATTCTACTGTCTAGAATTTACTTCCAGAAAGAAAATCCAAGTGTATCATAAATATCACCTCATTTGATTCAATTTTATTTTGGAATTATAGTCTTATGCTGCATGGAATCTAATGCCTGAAAAACTGCTGTTTCATATATAGTGTCCAGTTTTCCAGTTCTTTATGATGAAAAGGCAGTAACATGGACAGCAGTAGAAATTATACCTCACTGATTTCTATTCATTCCTTTATTATTTTCTTCTTTCCAGACTAAAAATAATGCTATTATTTTTCTAACGTCTTGAGTAAAAACTAGTTTGATTTTAAACTTGCTTTTTTTTCTAATTATTGTATTTATAAGAAATTTCCCTTTCATTAATTCTTTTAGCTTAATCTCAAAATTCTATTATTTCATTATCACATTAATTCAAAATATTTTAAAATTTCTCTTTTACTTCTTACACTCAACTTATTTTATGTTTGTTGTTTAATTTCCACATATTTGGGCATTTTTCTAGTTAACTTTTCATTATTGATTTTGACTATAAATCCTGTGAACTTAGAGGAAATATTTGAATGAATTCAATCTTTTCTAATTATTTATACTTGCTTTGGAGCCCAATATGTGATCTATTTTTGTGAATGCTCCACATACACTTGAAAAAAATATGTATTCTACAGTGTTTGATATGCATTCTAAAAATGTCATTAATGTCATTTGTTAAGATTCACTGCAAATCTCCCATATTCTGATTATTTTTGTTATCTTCTCATTATCTCAGTAACTAAAACAGTTGTTTAAAAAGCTTTAAACATGGGCTTCCCTGGTGGCACAGTGGTTGAGAGTCCACCTGCTGATGCAGGGGACACGGGTTCGTGCCCTGGTCCGGGAAGATCCCACATGCCGTGGAGTGGCTGGGCCCATGGGCCATGGCTGCTGAGCCTACACATCCGGAGCCTGTGCTCCACAAAGGGAGAGGCCACAACAGTGAGAGGCCTGTGTACCACAAAAAAAAAAAAAAAAAAAAAAAGGTTTAAACATGACTGTAGATTTGTCTATTTCTCCTTTCATTCTGTCGATTATTCAAGTATTTTTAAAGTATATCATTGAGCATAAACAATTTAGGATTATTATTTTACTATATTGGTTTGTCTTTTAAAATTTTGTATTGTACTTTTTTTAATTGACATATAGTTGATTTACAGTGTTGTATTAATTACTCTTGTACAACAAAGTGATTCAGTTATACATATATATACATTTTAAAAAATATTATTTTCCATTATGGTTTATCATAGGATATTGAATATAGTTCTCTGTGCTAAACCTTGACCTACAACAGTAGGACCTTGTTGTTTATCCTTTCTATATATAATAGTTTGCATCTGCTAACCCCAACCTCCCACTCCATCCCTCCCCCAGCCCCTTCCCCCTTGGCAACTACAGGTCTGTTCTCTATGTCTGTGAGTCTGTTTCTGTTTCATACGTAGGTTCATTTGTGTAATATTTTAGATTCCACATATAAGTGATATCATATGGCATTTGTCTTTCTTTTTCTGATTTACTTCACTTAGTATGATAATACATTGTCCATCCTTGTTGCTGCAAATGGCATTATTTCTTTTTTTTTTTTATGGCTGAGTAGTATCCCATTGTATATATGTACCACATCTTCTTTATACATTCCTCTGTCAATGGACATTTAGGTTGTTTCCATGTCTTGGCTATTGTCAGTAGTCCTGCTGTAAACATAGGGATACATGTATCTTTTTGAATTAGAGTTTTGTCTGGATATATGCCCAGGAGTGGGATTGCTGGATCATATGACAAGTCTATTTAGTTTTCTGAGAAACTGCCATACTGTTTTCCATGTGGCTGCACCAGCTTACATTCATACCAACAGTGAAGGAAGGTTCCCTTTTCTCCACACCCTCTCCAGCATTTGTTATTTGTAGACTTTTAATAATGGCCATTCTGACCAGTGTGAGGTGATACCCCATTGTATTTGTGATTTGTATTTCTCTAATAATTAGCTATGTTGAGCATATTTTCATGTGCCTATTGGCCATCTGTAGTATTTTGTCTTTTTATATACATAAAATTATAGTGAGTGAAAAAAGCTAATGCCAAATGTTATTTATTTATATACTTGAAATGACAAAATTTTAGAAATGGAGGACAGACTAGTGGTTGCTAGGGAAAGTGTGGGGAGGGATGGAAGTAGGTGTGACTATAAAAGTGCAACATGAGGCACCCTGGTTGAGATATTGTAATATAGTTTTGCAAGATGTTACCAATGGGGAACTGAGTAAAGCATATCTGAGATCTCTCTGTATTATTTCTTACAATTGCATGTGAACTTATAATTATCTCAAAATAAAAACTTTAATTAAAAACTTCCTCCTAACATTTTAAAATGGTAACAGTGACCTCTATATTTTAAAAAATTCTACATTTATATATTTTATTTGCTTTTTCTTTCATCAAGAAGAATTTTTTGAAAATTACATAATTGTTTTTATACTTATGTTGATTTTTTTGAAGATAGCAATGCACAGTTATTCCTTTTTGTGACTTTTTTATATTTAAGAATAGGAATTGTTCTCCCCCAGAATAGGAATTATTCTTCTACTCCCTAATTCTTAATTCTGTTGCTGGATTAGAATTTAACTTGTTGTGAATTAAAAGTAATATATATGATTACTAGAGATTGTCACTTGATCATAGAACACAGCAATTTATTGATGTTTAACTACCAGTTGGGTAGCTAATAGCTTGTGATCTTGAAGTGAAAATTGATGTTTGTAATATAAAATATAGCTTTATTTATTTTCTACAGTCTCTCTAATGCAAAAACTAATTAGGTGGTATTTATGCCCTAGGGGAAGAAAAGCAAACAATTGCTTTGATATGTCTTTGTCTTGAGATTTTGCACATTTTATATACAGTAATAGTGTACACTGCTAAGGGTTCGTGGAAATCCTTTTCCTCTAATTCTGGGCTCATAATTAGATTACATTTCCAGGATCCCTTGTAGTCAGTTCTTGTCATGTTGTCAAGTCTGCTGAATGGAATGAGGGTAGACAAAAGTCAACTTTATCATTTCAAGGTCTGCCCCACTTTCTCTTTCTCTGGCATGGTGCAGAAGATCAGTGGAGGACACAAAGGCTCTAGTCATTGGCAGGTCCATGGGATGGAAAGAGGCCAAATTCCTGAGTGACCAGAAGGAAGACTGCCTACAAATTACAGACATCAGCATTAATCACTGAATGAGCTGAAAATTACTTTATTGTTTTATGCTGCTTATATTTTTAGAGGTTTTTTTTAAGCAGTCAGTTTTACACTACTACAATTACATTATATTTTTGTTTAACTTTGTAGGAAACTGATTTTTTTCTCCCAAACTGGCCAAGTTGCCTTGCTTTTATACCAACAATGTGTGCTGTCTTCAGTTGTTCCATATCCTTGTCAATACTTAGCATTGTCAGTCTTTTCAGTTTTTGCAGTTCTAATGGGTATGTGGTTGCACGTCATTATTCCTTTTAACTTTATATTCTTTATTATTTTATATTATATATTTTTCATGTGCTTCTTTGCCATCCATGTACCTTCTTTTTTGAAGTGTCTATTCATATTTTTTCTCCTATTTTATTAGGTTGCTTGAAGCACTATTGAGATATAAGAATATGACTAGTATATTTTGAACACAAATACATTAGTAGATATATATTTTTCAATTTTTTCAGGTCTGTGACTTGCATCTTCATCTCTTAGAAGTGTTTTTATTAGAACAAAAGTTCCTAATTTTGATGAGACCCTTATGAATATTTCTTTTATAATTCCAGTATTTGTATCCTATCAAGAACGTTTTTGCCTAACCTAAAATCACTAAGATTTTTCTCCTATGTTGCCTTTAAAGGTTTTATAGTTTTAACACTTAAATTCAGGTATATGATCTATATGAATTAGTTTCTGTATGTGGTAGTTGGTTGTTTGTTTGTTGTTTCTTTGCATAGGGAAATCCAAGTGTCCCACCTCCATTGTTGAAAAGATCCTTTCTTGCTCATTGAATTGACACGTGCATCTACTTATAAATGAGATATTTCTGGACTTTGTATTCAGTTCCATTTATCTATATATTTCTTGCTTATCCTTTTGCCAATATTGCACTGTGCTGATTACTGTAGTTTTATAATATGTTTGAAACTGGGTGATGTAAGTACTCAGCTTTATCTTCCTTTTTAAAATTGCTTTGGTTATTTTATATATGTATATATATATATATATATATATATATATATATATATATATAAAACAAGTTATCATTTTCCACTTTAAAAACACCTGTTGTGAATTTAATTTAATTGGAACTTCATTGAATCTATAGAACATTTTGGGGAGAAATTACCTTTTAAACATATCAAATCTTCTGAGTAATGAGCATGAGATATGTCTCCATTAATTTAGATCTTTTAAATTTCTCTGAGCAATATTTTATGATTTTCATTGCATTGGTCTTTGGTGTTGGTTTAAATGGTATTGTAAATGGTATTTACTTTAAATTGAATTTCATTTCTATTTTTTTAATTGATAGCTATATAAAAATAATGGGTTTTGTATATTAAAATTGTATCTTGTGTCCTTGGGTAACTCATATTATTTCCAGTAGCTGTTTTGAGGATTCCTTATCATTTTGTACAGGATTGATCATTTCTTCTATAAATAAAGGTAGTTTCTCTCTCTTTTCTTCTATCTATATAATTTCATTCTGTACTGAAATAATTAGAACTCTTAGCACAATATTAAATGGAAGTAGTGAGAGAGAACATCCTTGCCTTTGTCCTAATTCTGAGGGGAATGTATTTAGTTGCTTTTCCCATTTTAGACTGTTAAAATTTGAAGTCTAGTAGAGTATTAGGTGTAGGTTCTCCATAAATTGCCTTTACCAGTTTTTTATTCTTAGTTTTCTATGAGGATTTTATTCAACATAATGAATTCATGTTGAATTTTGTTTCTTTTCAATCTGTTAATAAGATGAATTATATTAATTATTATTTTTCTGGGGTAGGGTAGAAACTCACTGGTCGTAATGTATTTATCCTTTATATACAATTTAACAATATAATTTCATTCAAATAATTTCATGTTCTTAATTATTTTTTATGAAAATGTTTAAAAATTTTTAAAACTTAATAATATTAACTCTTGCATGCGTAAAGCATTTTAACAATATACAGAATCAGTAAAAGAGCAAAACATGGCCAAGTAAAGAGAAGCATACAAAATGTTAAGGATGTGACTACACCTAGATTGGAAATCAAATTTTAAAACATTAACAATAATTTCAACAACAATAGCAGTAATACAGATAATAAACCTTCAAGAAAACACTTAGTCCTTCCCTACAAAGGACACCATGAGAATGAGAGGCACCTTTAGTTCTTCTGAAATAAAAAGTTTTATGTACTTTTATTACTGCATTTTTTTCAATTCCATTGCCAGTGCCAGAGAAGTTTGATTTGTAGTTCATGAGGCAGAACAGTGGGCATAAACTTGGGCCCAATCTATGTAATTACAGGATCTGATTAAAGAATCTATAGGTGTGGTTTTATAATAATTAAAGCAAATAGCATCTTTTGTTTCTCTTAAAAGATATTTTCCCACATGTAATATCCAATGTTGGCTTCTGCAAAACCGTCTAAACTGCTATGAAAAATGTTTACCTTTTTTTTTTAGTAAGGAAATGAAAGCATGAGTTACAGCACAGTGCCTTTTGGCATATCTTTAGAATTGCATTTACTACACTGTACCTACAAGTCCCTAAATTTGTATGACATCCTTATATGATTGCAAACTCGTTGAGGACAGGGAACATGCTTTTTATTTGTCTTTGTATTTCTAGCACCTAGCACATTGATTGAAAAATATTTTATATTAACAAAGTATGTGAAATGAACTAACTTACTCAAGCTGACTGCTTAAGGCCAACAGTAGAGTTTTTATGCAGGGAGATTATTTCTAAATATCCTATGCCAAGTCAACTAACATTTTAAATGAAAGAAAAACCCTTTCATTATGCTCTTCAGATATTAAATTATCCTTTAAGATAATTTAATGAATTTTTAGAAGAGGATATTTTAATTTCATGTGAGATAATGTATCTCTGCCTTAAATTTATTTTGTAACTGAAGCATTAGTTATTTAAATGATTATAAGAGTGTATTTGCAGTTCTTTGCTTGAATGTTTTAATCTGCTGAAATTAATAGGAAATGCAGTATGTGTAATATATATATATACACATACATACGAATATTTTTCCAGAATATTCAGAATGCCCACACCACAAGCAGGTAGCTCTCTGGAGACTAGACAGTGCTTTGAAACTGATTAAAATTTTGAGTATTTAATAAAGTGCATAAACATCTATAATGTTTGTAATGGTCAATGTAATTAATGTTTCTCTTTTTGAACAGATGTAAATTTAATGTCTAAGCTAGTTTCTCACCTCGGTTACTCATAGGTAAAGATTTTCATCATTTGAAAAGAAATATCACTTGGTGACTGTGCAGTAAATATCATCTATTTTGGTACTCAGCTTTTATTTCAAAATGTTACATTTTCTATTTTGATCCTCTTCCTACCTTGGAGGCCATCAATGGGAGTGAGATAAATTAGGAAGTGAGCTAACACTAGTTTGAACATCACAGCAGTTTGCCAAGAGACCTGGATGTCTTTGCTCATTTTTATATGTGGCCATGGCTGGATTCACAGCTTAACTGGTGTGCAGCACCACGAAACAGAGCACTCAACAATCCAACCAAGGAAGATAATGTCAGGAAAGGAAGAATGAAAGACATTGGGAACCCATAAAAATCAGTGAGAGTTATGCAATTTTAAACTATGCTCTGGATTGTTTTCTAATTGGTATTACTTCCAGGTTAAAAATGAAAACCTTAAAGTAACCAGGGAGCCAATTAGTGGCAGATAAGTTAGTCTGAACTTTATATAAGGTAGTTAGTTGTCATTATGTGCAGTCCAGAAGTTGTATAGTATTCTACATTATATTTCCCAGTGTCCTTAGTTCCTATTTCATGAGATTCTCTGTATTAAAACTCATTTATTTCATCTACAAAAGCAGAAATCTGTACAAAGTCACATAGAAAACCGAAACATATTTTCATCTTAAGTATTTTGGACTCATTATCACTTCACAGAACTTAATGTAAACATCATTTATTTTGTACTCAGTAAGCTTTTATTTCAAATGTTACATT
The DNA here is from genome assembly GCF_000442215.2 of Lipotes vexillifer. Taxonomy (NCBI): domain Eukaryota; kingdom Metazoa; phylum Chordata; class Mammalia; order Artiodactyla; family Lipotidae; genus Lipotes; species Lipotes vexillifer. The sequence continues at coordinate 49,994 of NW_006795271.1, read as the reverse complement.
TTTCTATTTTGATCTCAGAGACCATAGAAAATGCCTCATAGCATTTTAGAGGCTAGGGATTGACAAATAAGAAATTTCTATCTTTTGTAGAAATGGAAATCCATGGAAAATATTTTACTGACTTAATTTCACAACTTAATAATATCTTCTATAACAACTTCATTATTTTACAAATGAGAAAAAAGAGACACAAATGTTACAAATAAGCTAGGTTTTTTCCCTTCCGTTGAGGATTTTTTCCTCCCTTCTACTTTTTCTCCTTTTCTCCTTATTCAATATTTATTTTATAGGCAGGTTTTTAACTATTATTTATTACAATAATCTTATTTTTTCTTAAATAGTGTCTTAGATTATTGATTTTTCTCTCTGCATTTTGTGTGTGTCTGTTCAGGAAATAATCATTCCTTAATTTTCCTAAGAATGCCTTTTGGGGACAGCAGCCCAGTGAGAGATGACTATAGCATGTCAACCAATGGAAATTATTATGGTTTATCAATGCAAAACTGCTTTTATAATTTCATTCAGATTGAAATGTTCTTATTTATATCTGCATAATTCTCTAATTTTCCACACAGATCTAATTGCAACCCCAGATACATTTTGATCAAATATCAATTTATATTTAGCCTGAGGAAACAAAACACTCAAACTCTATAAATCACAAGAGTGCTAGTATGCCATATGTTTTAGGAATGGTATTGGCAAATGACAATTATAAATTCAAATCTCCATTAATAAACTTCAGTATCAGTCTATGAATAATGCAAAATCACATTTCCATTCTAAGCAAACAAATGCTCTTCCCTTCTAGAAACATTCATTTATTTAAAGATTTTTATCATATCCCAATTTTAGATTTTTTTCCCTGAGACTCATACCATAAATTTTTAAACCTTCAGTGGAATAGACAATTGTCTAGAAAAAATATGGGGAAATAGAAGTATATCACTTACTCATTAAATAAATTGAATCAATATTTAAAATTACTCAACAATATAATTCAAAATATTAACTTGTCCCCACATATTTTATGGGTTAAGTCTGCCAAACCTTAAAGGGATAGAAATAGATGAAAGAGGATCAATAAAATATTTACTTCATGAAATTATTATCTTGCCATCAAAATTAGGCAAGAAAAGTGCTAAAGAATATATTTAGGGCATCCCTGGTGGCACAGTGGTTAAGAATCTGCCTGCCAATGCAGGGGACATGGGTTCGAGCCCTGGGCCAGGAAGATCCCACATGCCGTGGAGCAACTAGGCCGCGTGCCACAACTACTGAGCCTGTGCTCTAGAGCCCACGAGCCTCAACTACTGAAGTCCGTGTGCCAAAACTACTGAAGCCCACGCACCTAGAGCCCGTGCTCTGCAACCAGATAAGCCACCACAATGAGAAGCCTGTGAACCACAACAAAGAGTAGCCACCGCTCACCACAACTACAGAAAGCCCACGAGCAGCAACGAAGACCCAACGCAGCCTAAATAAATAAATGTATTTATTAAAAAAATAATATATTTAAAGGGCATTTAAATAATCTCCCTCATGAATGTAGGTGCAGATATCCTAAGCAAAATGTCAGTAAACCAAATGCAACAAAATTATAGGAAAAAAGAACTTAGAACACTTGGAACACACACATACACACATCTAATACACTGATACTGGAGTGTGTGGTAAAACCACTTTGGAAAAATATGTCTAAGAAAATTTATAGCAACAATATTAAAACTTACCAAAACTTTAAACAAAATATGAATTAATAGTAATATGAATAATAATTGTAATATATTCAAACATAAAGACTATATGACAATGGAAAAATAATGAACTTACTCTATGAGTAAACATGTGAATATCAAAGAAAAAGAGTGAAACAAATGCCACAAAAAGGTGCATGCCAGGCACTTCCCTGGTGGTCCAGTGGTTAAGACTTCACCTTCCAGGAACTTCCCTTGTGGTCCAGTGGGTAAGACTGTACTCTCCCAGTGCACGGGGCCCAGGTGGATCCCTGGTCAGGGAACTGGATCCTGCACGCATGCCACAACTAAAAAAAAAAACAGATCCCACGTGCCACAGCTAAGACCTGGTGCAGCCTAAATAAATAAATTAATTAAAAAAAAAAGTCTTCGCCTTCCAGTGCAGGGTGTGCATGTTCAATCCCTGGGTGGGGAATTAAGATCTCATATGCCTCATGGCCAAAAAACCAAAACATTAAAAAAAGAAGCAATATTGTAACAACTTCAATAAAGACTTTTTAAAAAATGACAAATTCTGACTAAGTAGAAAAAAGAGTGCATGCTGTATAACTTACTTTATAAAATGTTCAAAAACAGGTAAAACTAAACTATGCTTCAAAAAGAATAGTGGTTACTTTGTGGAGGTGATGACTAGGATGGGCCACTCAAGAGGCATCTGGAGTGCTAGCTGGTTTCTGTATCTTGATCTGTGAGTTGGTCACACAGCTGGGCAAAGTTTCATGGAGCAGTACAGTTAAGATATGCACACCTCACAATTAGTATGTAGTATGTTGCACTTCAATAAAAACCTTTAAAGAAAAGAGAAAGAAAATTAAAGAAGAAAATATAGGGCTTCCCGGGTGGCGCAGTGGTTGAGAGCCTGCCTGCCAATGCAGGGGACATGGGTTCGTGCCCCAGTCCTGGAAGATCCCACATACCGCGGAGCGGCTGGGCTCGTGAGCCATGGACGCTGAGCCTGCGCGTCCAGAGCCTATGCTCCGCAACGGGAGAGGCCACAACAGTGAGAGGCCGGCGTACTGCAAAAAAAAAAAAAAAAAAAAAAAAAAGAAAGAAAATATAAATAAGTATATAAAACAAATGACAGGCTGAGAGAAAATGTAGTATATTCATGTATCCAGATTATATTATTGTAAAAAAATATGCAAACTAGCATACAATAAAATCTCTCTCACATCAAATGGAAAATGGACAGTTTATATAAAAAGGGATTACACAGACAATACTTAATGATTTGTGGATAAAAGTTGCTTAACCACTAGAATCAGAAAAGTGCAAATTTAAAAGGGACACATCCATTAGATTATTAAAATTAAGCCCAAACTAAGTCTGGCAATAGCACATGACTAGAATGTAAATTGGTATTGCTTTGAAGAAAATTTAGCAGTATCTTATAAAATTGCAAATGTACATGCCCCATGGCCCAGCAATTCCATTTCTATATCTAGGGGCATACTCAGAATAATATTCAAGAGAATATTTATAAGGATATTTGCTGCAGCATTATTCATATCAGAAAAAAATCAGAGATATATGAAGTATCAATTTTTTAAATGTATAAATAAGACATTTTTTCCCAAGTGTGATGTTATACAACAATAAAAGAATTTTACTATACCCATGTGTATAATTTGGGATACATTTCCAAAATTAATTGTGAATGAATAAGATAAAAGCCAAATGAGATTCATAACACACTTATGTAATTTTTTACATATTAATGTAAAGTTAAACACACATAAACCCATACAGAATGAAATTATATATTTTCATAGATATCCATCAATATGAAAATATATTTGCAGAATATTTGAACAGCATACATTGAAAGTATGTCAAGCTGCATGTTGATGCATGTGCATGTCAATGGAAGGCTAGAGAATAGGACTGGGGGTATTAGATGCAGGCAGAAAAATGAAAATAATGTAGAATTAGACAGTAAAACAATGGCATTGGAGACTTCCAGTCTGTCAAGGTTGAAGAAGCCCCATTACTCCTAGGTCCTCCCTTTTCTTACTAAAAAACCTTTAGTTTTTACAGTGTAAACAGCACAACAAGCATAAGAACACTCTGACAGGTATAAGGAAGAAAGTGGACCACCTAGGCAATCTTGAGACTTTTCGTGTTGAATTTCTGATAGGACCTTGCTGGATTTTTTTAATGGCTCCTATGTATCCCAGACAGGGTTTTGCAGTAGTCTCCAACATTAAACCATCAAAGAGGCATAGACAAAGACAATTCCAAGAAAAATCTGTCTTCCCCTGCCAACCACCCTAACAACATAAAATCTTTTCGGCAACACCGGCCTAATTCCAGCCCACACCAATGGAAAAACTGCATCACCTCCCCTGAGGTTTCAGTGAGCCAAGTGGGGAGTTGATCTTCTAACCAGGCGATGTTCCAATTTCCCTGACTGGTGGACTCTGTAGGACCCAGTGGGTAGCTGATCTTGCTTCCCTCACCCTGTCAGAAGCAGGCGGTGCTGTGATCCTCCACTCCTACGCAGTAATGGCGAAACTTAACAAGGTAGTGTCTACAAAGTTTCACCTCCCCCTACACACACACACACACACACACACACACACACACACAGGGTATCAGTGGAGCTTGGGGAGCTGAGCCTTTTTACTCACATAACATCAAAGAATCTGAACAAGGTGGTACAGGTCAGAGGTATTAAGCACATCACTTTCCCCTCTCCATAGTGTCGGAAAGGCTTATTATGAGGCTGAACTTCCACACCCACCTGGCAGGAACAAGACTGAATGAGGCAGTGTGAAGTATGGTTGTACCCTCCCCTGGTTTCAGTGAGACCTTTCCACCCGCACCTGGCATCAGTGAGACAGGGTGAGTGGGCCTTCCTCTTCCCCACTCCCTTCTCCTGGTGTCATGGCGGGGGGTGGTGGGGGACAGCAGGGAGGCGGGGAGCTGAATTCCTATTCCACCCAGCAGCATCAAAGCAGAATTTGTCAGCCCTCCATTTTCCCACCTGCTTTGTTGCAGGACAGCCTGATAAGGCAGTGAGAGTGGGTACCTACTTTAACCAGGAAGGTGTCAGTGGGGGCAAGGGGCAGCTAAACTTCCACCCCACCTGTCTGCAATGAGGCAGCATAAGTCAGTGCCCTGCTTTTGCTGGGGTGATGTTTCCAGGTCCAGCAGGAAGCTAAAGATACACACCTGCAAGGCCCTCACCTACACGTAATCATCAAAGAAGATTAAATAGGATCCTGGGTCTCCTAATAGAATATCCAAAATGTCCAGGATAGAATAAAACAAATCACTCTTCATATCATCAACCAAAAAAAAAAATATCAATAAGAATAAGAAAAGACAATGTCAAAATCCACATTAAGCAGACGTTAGAATTAACTGACAAGGATTTTAAAGTAGTCATCACAAAAATGCTTCAACAAGCAATTATGGATTCTTTTGAAAAAAATAGAAACTTTTAGGAATGAAACAAATTAAAAAAAGAACTCAATGCGAATTATTGAATTGAAAAATATGGTAACCAAAATAAAAATCTGTTTGATCAATAGCTCAGTGGAGATGGCATATGATAGGACCAGTGAAATTAACAACAGCTAAGTGGAACTTAGCCAATTTGAAGAGAAAAATGAAATTAAAAAAAAAAAAAAAGAGTGGGGCTTCCCTGGTGGCGCAGTGGTTGAGAGTCCGCCTGCCGATGCAGGGCACACGGGTTCGTGCCCCAGTC
>NW_006795271.1:34906-44320 GCF_000442215.2 Lipotes vexillifer | reverse complement strand
CGTACCGCAAAAAAAAAAAAAAAAAAAAAAAAGAGTTTTAGGGGCCTCTGGGGTAATAATAAAAGAGCTAATGTTTGTATCATCAGAGTCTCAGAAGGAGAGGAGAGGGAAAGTGGGATTAAAACATATTTGAAGAAATGATGGTTAAAAACTTCCCAAACTTCGTCAAAACCAAATTTAATCTAAACTCATACTTTACACAGAAATTAACTTAAAATGGATCATAGATTTATGTAGAAACTATAACAATTTTTTACAAAGAAATGATAAAAGAAGAGTCAGGATATAGGTTTAAGCAAAGGGTCTTACATTTGGCACCAAAAACTATCCCTTAAGAGAAAAACTGTTGTTTGACCTTATTAAGTTAAAAACTAGTCTGTGAAAGCCCATGTGAAAAGAAGGAAAAGTCAAGTAACAGACTGAGAGAAAGTATTGACAAACCAAATATCCATCAAAGCACTTATATATAGAATATATAAAGAACTTCAAATTCCATAGGAAAAAAAAAATCAATTAGAAAATAGTCAGGGGCTTCCCTGGTGGCACAGTGGTTGAGAGTCTGCCTGCGGATGCAGGGGACACGGGTTCGAGCCTGGGAGGATCCCACATGCCACGGAGCGGCTAGGCCCATGAGCCACAACTACTGAGCCTGCACGTCTGGAGCCTGTGCTCCTCAACAAGAGAGGCCATGATAGTGAGAGGCCCACGCACTGTGATGAAGAGTGGCCCCTGCTTGCCACAACTAGAGATAGCCCTTGCAAGAAATGAAGACCCAACACAGCAAAAATAAATTAATTAATAAACTCCTACTCCCAACATCTTCTTAAAAAAAAAAAAAAGAATTGGAAGAAATCTTAAAATAAAAAAAAGAATAAGAAAATAGTCAAAAGGCATGAGGAGGCATTTCACACACACACACACCCCACACACACAAAAGAGTGACCACACCAAATCCTGGCAAGATTGGGGAGAAACTGGATCACACAGTCATTGATGTTGAGATGGAAAAATGGTGCAGTCACTATGGAAAACTGTTCAGCAGTTTCTTGAAAAAACAAACTAACCATATGACCTAGCAATTGTTCTCTTGAGCATTTATCCCAGAAGAAACATTTATGCTCACATAGAAACCTGTACACAAATGTTCACAGAAATTTTTTTTTTAAATTGAAGACAGTTGATTTACAGTGTTGTATTAGTTTCAAGTGTACAACAAAGTGATTCAGTTTTAAATATATATATATATATACACACACATATACATATATATACACATATATACATTATATATATATATATATATATATATATGCACACATATATATAATCTTTATTCTTTTTCAGATTCTTTTCCCTTAGAGGTTATTACAAAATACTGAGTATAGTTCTTTTGCTGTAGAGCAGGTCCTTGTTGGTTATCTATTTTATATATACTAGTGTGTATATGTTAATGCCAAACTCCTAATTTCATAATGGCCCCAAACCGAAAACAACCTTCAATTGGTTAAATAAATGTGGTGCACCCATTCCATGCAACACTACTAATACGTTCAATGGAGGTGGGTGTGGCTATAAAAGAGCAAGATGAGGGATGCTCTTAGTATGGAATTGTTCTGTACCTTGACTGTATTAATGACAATATCCTAGCTGTGATATTGTGCTATAGTTTTACGAGATATTACCTTTGGGGAAACTGGATAAAAAGTACATGTGCTCTATGAGTATTATTTCTTAAAAGTCCATGTGAATCTACAATTTTTTAAAAAACAAAATTTAATTAAAATATATAGCTTAGTGTTCACAACTATGATAGCCTGCCATGAACTGAGGTTTAAGGTCAATTAAATTCTATGCATTTAATTTTAAAAGAGGAATAATGGATAGGGACAGGACTCCTTTTCTATTTGAACTACCTCCAGTTCAAATATATATGTGTGGGCTCCACCCCAGCCTCCAGACAATCAAGTCATGTTTTCTGAGGATCTCTGGAGCTGCCATGTTGAGAACAGCGTGAAGGGGCCAACAGCATAAGCTGGGAGAGACAGGAGGCTACTGCAATAATCCAGGCTAGAGGTGATGGTGGCTTGGACCAGAAGGGGGTCGGATTCTGGATGTATTCTCAAGGCAGAGTTGGCTGCATTTACTGATTGGATAAGCGTGAGAGCCAGGACTCAGTACGATGCCTCTGAGATGGGAGAGCCAACTTCAGGACACTGGTCCACAAGCGACTTCCCAGCTCCACATAATATCAAACGGCGAAAATCTTCTGGAGATCTGCATCTCAACACCAGCACCCAGCTTCACTCAACGACCAGCAAGCTACAGTGCTGGACACCCTATGCCAAACAACTTGCAAGACAGGAACACAACACCACCCATTAGCAGAGAGGCAGCCTAAAATTATAATAAGTCCACAGACACCCCAAAACACACCATCAGACATGGACCTGCCCACCAGAAAGACAAGATCCAGCCTCATCCACCAGAACACAGGCACTAGTCCAAGGGAATTCCCATAAAGTTAAAAGCTGATCTTTCAGCAGAAACTCTGCAAGCCAGAAGGGAGTGGCAAGACATATTTAAAGTGATGAAGGAGAAAAACATACAACCAAGATTACCCATCAAGGATCTCATTCAGATTTGATGGAGAAATTAAGACCTTTACAGACAAGCAAAAGCTGAGAGAGTTCAGCACCACCAAACCAGCTTTACAACAAATGCTAAAGGAACTTCTCTAGGCAAGAAACACAAGAGAAGGAAAAGATATACAATAACAAACCCCAAACAATTAAGAAAATGGTAATAGGAACATACATATCGATAATTACCTTAAATGTAAATGGACTAAATGCTCCCACCAAAAGACACAGATTGGCTGAATGGATACAAAAACACGACCCATATATATGCTGTCTACAAGAGACCCACTTCAGACCTAGGGACACATACAGACTGCAAGTGAGGGGATGGAAAAAGATATTCCATGCAAATGGAAACCAAAAGAAAGGTGGAGTAGCAATTCTCATATCAGACAAAATAGACTTTAAAATAAAGACTATTAGAAGGGACAAAGAAGGACACTACATAATGATCAAGGGATTGATCCAAGAAGAAGATATAACAATTGTAAATATTTATGCACCCAACATAGGAGCACCTCGATACATAAGGCATATACTAACAGCCATAAAAGGTGAAATTGACAGTAACACAATCATAGTAGGGAACTTTAACACTCCAGTTTCACCAATGGACAGATCATCCAACATGAAAATAAATAAGGAAACACAAGCTTTAAATGATACATTAAACACGATGGACTTACTTGATATTTATAGGACATTACATCCAAAAACAACAGAATACATATTTTTCTCACGTGCTCATGGAACATTCTCTAGGATAGATCATATCTTGGGTCACAAATCAAGCTTTCGTAAATTTAAGTAAATTGAAGTTGTATCAAGTATCTTTTCCGACCACAACGCTATGAGACTAGATATCAATTACAGGAAAAGATCTGTAAAAAATACAAACACATGGAGGCTAAACAATACACTACTTAGTAATGAAGTGATCACTGAAGAAATCAAAGAGGAAATCAAAAAATACCCATAAACAAATGACAATGGAGACACGACAACCCAGAACCCATGGGATGCAGAAAAAGCAGTTCTAAGATGGAAGTTTATAGCAATACAAGTCCACCTTAAGAAACAGGAAACATCTAGAATAAACAACCTAACGTTGCACCTAAGGCAATTAGAGAAAGAACAAAAAAACCCAAAGTTAGCAGAATGAAAGAAATCATAAAGATGAGATCAGAAATAAATGAAAAAGAAATGAAGGAAACGTAGCAAAGATCAATAAAACTAAAAGCTGGTTCTTTGAGAAGATAAACAAAATTGATAAACCATTAGCCAGACACAGGAAGAAAAAAAGAGAGAAGACTCAAATCCATAGAATTAGAAATGAAAAAGGAGAAGTAACAACTGACACTGCAGAAATACAAAGGATCATGAAAGATTACTACAAGCAACTCTATGCCAATAAAATGGACAACCTGGAAGAAATGGACAAATTCTTAGAAATGCACAACCTGCCAAGACTGAATCAGGAAGAAATAGAAAATATAAACAGACAAATCACAAGCACTGAAATTGAAACTGATTAAAACTCCTCGAACAAACAAAAGCCCAGGACCAGATGGCTTCACAGGCGAATTCTATCAAACATATAAAGAAGAGCTGACACCTATCCTTCTCAAACTGTTCCAAAATATAGCAGAGGGAGGAACACTGCCAAACTCATTCTATGAAGCCACCATCACTCTGTTACCAAAACCAGACAAAGATGTCACAAAGAAAGAAAACTACAGGCCAATATCACTGATGAACATACATGCAAAAATGCTCAACACAATACTAGCAAGCAGAATCCAGCAGCACCTTAAGAGGATCATACACCATGATCAAGTGGGGTTTATTCCAGAAATGCCAGTATTCTTCAATATGTGCAAATCAGTCAATGTGATACAACATATTAACAGATTGAAGGAGAAAAACCATATGATCATCTCAATAGATGCAGAGAAAGCTTTTGACAAAATTCAACACCCATTTATGGTAAAAACCCTGCAAAAAGTAGGCATAGATGGAACTTTCCTCAACATAATAAAGGCCATATATGACAAACCCACAGCCAACATCGTCCTCAATGGAGAAAAACTGAAAGCATTTCCACTAAGATCAGGAACAAGACAAGGTTGCCCACTCTCACCACAATTATGCAATATAGTTTTGGAAGTTTTAGCCACAGCGATCAGAGTAGAAAAGGAAATAAAAGGAATCCAAATTGGAAAAGAAGAAGTAAAGCTGTCACTGTTTGCAGATGACATGATACTATACATAGAGAATCCTAAAGATGCCACCAGAAAACTACTAGAGCTAATCAATGAATCTGGTGAAGGAGGAGGATACAAAATGAGTGCACAGAAATCTCTTGCATTCCTTTACACTAATGATGAAAAATCTGACAGTGAAATCAAGAAAACACTCCCATTTACCATTGCAACAAAAAGAATAAAAGACCTAGGAATAAATCTGCCTAAGGAGACAAAAGACGTGTATGCAGAAAATTATAAGACACTGATGAAAGAAATTAAAGATGATACAGTTAGATGGAGAGATATACCATGTTCTTGGATTGGAAGAAGCACATTGTGAAAATGACTCTACTACCCAAAGCAATCTACAGATTCAATGCAATCCCTATCAAACTACCACTGGCATTTTTCACAGGACTAGAACAAAAAATTTCACAATTTGTATGGAAACACAAAAGACCCCAAATAGCCAAAGCAATCTTGAGAATGGAAAACAGAGCTGGAGGAATCAGGCTCCCTGACTTCAGACTATACTGCAAAGCTACAGTAATCAAGACAGTATGGTACTGGCTCAAAAACAGAAATATAGATCAATGGAACAGGATAGAAAGCCCAGAGATAAACCCATGCACATATGGTCACCTTATCTTTGACAAAGGAGGCAGGAATGTACAGTGGAGAAAGGACAGCCTCTTCAATAAGTGTTGCTGGAAAAACTGGACAGGTACAAGTAAAAGTATGAGATTAGATCACTCCCTAACACCATACACAAAAATAAGCTCAAAATAGATTAAAGGCCTAAATGTAAGGCCAGAAACTATCAAACTCTTAGAGGAAAACAGGCAGAACACTCTATGACATAAATCACAGCAAGATTCTTTTTGACCCACCTCCTAGAGAAATGGAAATAAAAACAAAAGTAAACAAATGCGACCTAATGAAACGTCAAAGCTTTTGCACAGCAAAGGAAACCATAGACAAGACCAAAAGACAGCGCTTAGAATGGGAGAAAATATTTGCAAATGAAGCAACTGACAAAGGATTAATCTCCAAAATTTACGAGCAGCTCATGCAGCTCAATAACAAAAAAACAAACAACCCAATCCAAAAATGGGCAGAAGACCTAAATAGACATTTCTCCAAAGAAGATATACAGACTGCCAACAAACACATGAAAGAATGCTCAACATCATTAATCATTAGAGAAATGCAAATCAAAACTACAATGAGATATCATCTCACACCAGTCAGAATGGCCATCATCAAAAAATCTAGAAACAATAAATGCTGGAGAGGGTGTGGAGAAAAGGGAACACTCTTGCACTGCTGGTGGGAATGTGAATTGGTACAGCCACTATGGAGAACAGTATGGAGGCTCCTTAAAAAACTACATATAGAACTACCATATGACCCAGCAATCCCACTACTGGGCATATACCCTGAGAAAACCATAATTCAAAAAGAGTCATGTACCACAGTGTTCATTGCAGCTCTATTTACAATAGCCAGGAGATGAAAACAACCTAAGTGTCCATCATCGGATGAATGGATAAAGAAGTTGTGGCACATATATACAATGGAATATTACTCAGCCATAAAAAGAAATGAAATTGAGCTATTTGTAATGAGGTGGATGGACCTAGAGTCTGTCGTACAGAGTGAAGTAAGTCAGAAAGAGAAAGACAAATACTGTATGCTAACACATATATATGGAATTTTTTTTTAAATGTCATGAAAAATCTAGGGGTAAGACAGCAGATAGGAATAAAGACACAGACCTACTAGAGAATGGGCTTGAGGATATGGGGAGGGGGAAGGGTAAGCTGTGACAAAGTGAGAGAGTGGCATGGACATGTATGCACTACCAAACGTAAAACTTAAAATAGATAGCTAGTGGGAAGCAGCCACATAGCACAGGGAGATTAGCTCGGTGGTTTGTGACCATCTAGAGGGGTGGGATAGGGAGGGTGGGAGGAAGGGAGACACAAGAGGGAAGAGAAATGGGAACATATGTATAACTGAGTCACTTTGTTATAAAGCAGAAACTAACACACCATTGTAAAGCAATTATACTCCAGTAAAGTTTGAAAAAAAAAAAAGAACCACCACCACAACAAAAATATATGTGTGTTTGTATATATATATGTTTATATATGTTTATATAAGTGTATATGTGTGTATTTATACAAATATATATGTTTATACTAGAAATATAAAATAATCTTCCAGTGTTTTACATTTCAGAACCTAAATTTAGCATCTTTTTCCCACTGGAAACAAAAAGCGAAAGCAAACAAGGACACAAAACAAATAGTAACAACAACAAAAAAGAACAAGGGCTGTATGAGTCTGTGAACCAAAATCTGGTTTTCTTATAAACAGTTAGGGTTTGTTTCTCAGACTTGGATACATTCCTTTTCATCCTAAGACTAATCACAACCTCACCTAGCACCAGGCTCACAAGATGATCCCAGTTGATGTGTGTCTGTTAACAAATTGGTCATATGGACCCCAACTTGGGCCCTAGCTCAGGCAATACCCCTTGCCTTAGTGGGGAAGGTTCTTTTCCTGTTTGGATTCACATAGCCAATAACAAAACAAATGCAGAGACTGAAACAGCACAAACTTTATTCAATGGCCAGACAATGCAGAGGCAGGAACTTAGTTCGCAAATCAACTTCTTGTTGGGAGGCAATCAAGGCAAGAATTTAAAGGCAAGGTTAATGAGGGGGAGGCATATGTATAGGTTTTCTGGGAAAAGGCAGTGTTTTTCCTGGCACTGGGGTGCCACCTCTTTTCTGCCCTTGTGGTCCTTTGGCATCTGGGTTCAAAGCAGGTCAAACCATCATGGCGTGGATGGGCAGAGGCTTACTATTATAATGAGATGATAATGAGCTGTAGAGCAACCTTTGTTCCACTTTTGGAGCTAAACCAGCTTGTACCAGTTTTCTTGTGATTAGACTCCCTCTTCCTGTGATGTAAACACAGCTAGAGGATATGGTTAGTTTCAGTTTACCTGGAGGGAGGGGCAGATGTATGATTCTGGGCTATGAGCCATGGTAATACTTCTTTAGGTTAAGGACACCGGTTTCTTCTTTGGATTTCCACTTCAACTCAAACTCAAACTGAAACTCAAGTTCCAACAGCAACGCAAATAAGAATATATTGAAAATGAAACAAAGATAGGAATTAATTCACTATAAATTATTGTAACTGCCACAAAATGCAAAATATGCAACAGCCATTAGATTTCTTTTTGCAGAAAAATCTCCATGGAACTTATATCAGAATGATAATAAATGTGTTTATTTAAAATGAAAAATAATAACTGTGGTATCATAAATATATAAGAAAATCAGATTTTCTCTCAGAAGATTATAGGTTTTTAGGCTGTAGTTCATACACAGACTTCAATGACCCTCTAATCTTCTGAAAAATATTTTTTGAATGTGTACATAATTGTATATTTTTATGGGACATGTTAGTTTTGGTTATGTAATACAGGTCTTCATGCTGCCCCAAAAGTTGAGAATTACTGTAGAGACAAACTTATACAAAAACCAATAATATTTCAATGTTTTCTATGAGTGTGGAAATGGAGCAAGAATTAGGTGTAAATACACTGTAATACAGTTGCACAGTATAATAATAGTCCAAGATTTCGAGAGTTTGCTATTTCTGTGCTGAGGCAAGCATTAATTAATATGAGTGTTCCTAGAATTTCTCTCTATCTGCTTTCCCTTTGAGCTGTTTTCTCCTCCATTTCTTAAATTTCCTGTGCTTGGTACGCTTGCTGTTTCAGACTCCTTGGTGGCTATTGGAATGAGAATTGGAAAGAAACGGAGATAGGAGAAATAAAATGGGGATTTAGAGTTGAGGCCAGAAGACTTATTCTTTAGTACATTTTTAAAAAGAGCAAAAGGTCACATCATCCCACGCACACTTTGTTTTACTGATTTCTCATTTGGGGAGGTGGAAACTAATTCACTGTCATTTCCAAAACAGGAATAAAAAGCTAACAGGTTTGTTCACATTTTAACTTTAATCACTGATCACTAATAAGTACAGATAAGTGCCTCATTTATAATGAGCCTTATAGCAGCAACACAGTAAATGGTGAAATACTTTCAAAATTTCTAAGCAGTTACCTCTTTTATCAAAGATTTTACATACTGATAAATAGGACACCATATACACAACATATTCAATAACATGTGCCTGATACATAGTATGTATGGAATATATATTTGATAAGTACATGAATATTTTACATGCTATAATTACATACTGTATAGTGTATTTCAAAATATTTTTATATTTAAAATATATTTTAAAAAATATACAATAGGGTATGTAATTATAGCATGTAATTTAAAAATAAAATTATATATATTATTTATTATATACTAATTATGTATAAAAATATAATAGATTTTTAAATAAACCATAGCAGCAGTAAAGAATTAAAAGAATTTGTAGGGGCTTCCCTGGTGGCACAGTGGTTGAGAGTCCGCCTGCCGATGCAGGGG
>NW_006795271.1:27190-34389 GCF_000442215.2 Lipotes vexillifer | reverse complement strand
AAAAAAGAATTTGTAAGTTGGAACTTCCTCCTCATTTTTCTACTTGGAGTCACAATGTCTTTTTATGCTGAGGTCTACAGGAAGTCCTCAAAAATATTACTGTTCTTTCTACCATTCAAAGATTTCATTTTCTTTTCTTTTTTGTTTTTGATATGGTGTTGGTATGGAAAGGAGGAATAGGAACAGGACATTTAAGAAGATACTGCAAACAGACATTTCAGCTACCACCTGTGGGATGGTCTGGGAGCAGCTAACTATGCCTTATCATATGAACCCTGTTACTTAATTCAATGTAGTGAATCAGAGTTGCCAAATTAAGTATCCTATGATTTGCTCTTCCAGTCAGTCCCCTGATGACTCATCTTGTTTTCAGAGTTGTAGTTACAGTTTCCGACAGATTAATGGCAGCCATGCCTTTGCCACCTTGGCTGCTCTTTGAAACCCTTTATTTCCATTGACTTGTTCAAAACATTTTCTTGCCTACATCTCTCATGCTTCCAAAAAAATTAAGTAAGGAAAATTTTTAATAATTTAAGGCTTTTAAAAGCTCTTATTTTAGAATGTGTGCAAATAATAAGAGGAAAAATTACTACTTTCCTCCATTTATATCTAATATCAAAGTACAAGCCACTTTTATCAGAGAAGGAAAAGAATTAAGCTACTCAAATCATTTTATCAAAGCCAAATTTGGTAACAAAAACAAAAAGGGACAATTACTTACTATTGTTATTAATTATACATTTAATGTTTGGTTATGATAAAATAATAATAGAAAAGAACAAAATATGCAGTTAATATGTACTTTTTTCTTCAAATATCCAGAAACCTTCAGTGTTAAATTTTTCTTATGTAAGCTACATGGGATTTTATAAGCACATACATAAAAATAGATATTTAATATAAATATGGTGTTTATGTTTTGAATATTGAAATATAACCTGCCTAATCTCTGTGCAATATATCTTTATAAAATTTCATAATATTTGTTTACATTTTATCCTCATTTGAAAAAAAATTTCAGTATTAATATATATCTAGATAGCTTCCAGTATTTTTATTACTGAAGGCATGGTCAAAATGAACATATTGGCATAATAACAAATGGCTTTTAATATGTGTATTAACCAAATCAAAGAGAATTTATATTTAAGATCTATAAAATTTGTACTTGAGAATTAATATAGAAACATTTGTTTATTCTTTAATATATTTTATTATTAGAAAAATAATTTAAGCTTAGCTTATATTAACAATGCCAAACAAAACTAAAAAAACAAATGTATTCTGGAAAAAATAATCTCTCTAGTGCTGATGCCTACCTGTCACTCTCTTTTAATAGAAACAAAATTTAACAGTAATTTCTACATTCTACAGAAAATTACCATTAATTCACTACATTAAAATTTTTGGATCAGTTATGGTCACATTTACATATTTACAATATTTAGACTTCTTATTATTAAGATTTTTTCTTCTCATAGGAACTCTTTATTGTTACTTTTGTTGTTGTTTTGTGATGCTTGTAAACAGAATAATTAATTTCACTGTATTTAAAAATTGATCACATGTAGCTATCCATTTTTCCCAGCACCACTTATTGAAGAGACTGTCTTTTCTCCAGTCTTCTTGCCTCCTTTGCTGTAGATTAATTGGCCATAAGTGCGTGGATTTATTTCTGGACTTTTTCTCTTGTTCCATTGATCTATGTTTCTGTTTTTGTGCCCATACCATACTTTTTTTTATTACTGTAGCTTTGTAGTACAGTCTGAAGTCAGGCAGTATGATTCCTCCAGCTCCATTCTTCTTTCTCAAGATTGTTTTAGCTCTTTAGGGTCTTTTGTGTTTCCATACAAATTTAAACATTTTTTGTTCCAGTTCTGTGAAAAATGCCATTGGTAATTTACTAGGGATTGTATTGAATCTGTAGATTGTCTTGGGTAGTATGGTCATTTTAACAATATTGATTCTTCCAACCCAAGAACACAGTATAACTTTCCATCTGTTTGTATTGTCTTCAATTTCTTTCATTTCTTACAGTTTTCAGAGTACAGGCCTTTTGCCTCCTTAGGTAGGTTTATTCCTAGGTATTTTATTCTTTTTGATGCAATGGTGAATGGGATTGTTCCTTAATTTCTCTTTCTGATATTTTGTTGTTAGTATATAGAAATGCGACAGATTTCTGTGTATTAATTTTGTATTCTGCAACTACCGAATTCCTTGATGAGCACTAGTAGTTTTCTGCAGTTTCTTTGGGATTTTCATTGTATAGTATCATGTCATCTGCAAACAGTGACAGTGTTACTTCTTCCTTTCCAATTTGGATTCCTTTTATTTCTTTTACTTCTCTGATTCCTGTGCCTAGGACTTCCAAACTATGTTGAATAAAAGTGGCGAGAGTAGGCATTCTCTAACATCATACACAAAAATATACCAAAAATGAATTAAAGACCTAAATGTAAGACTGGATACTATAAAATTACTAGAGGAGAACATAGAACACCGTTTGACATAAATTTCAGCAATATATTTTTGGATCTGCCTCGTAGACTAAAGGAAACAAAAGCAAAAATAAATGGGACCTAAGTAAACTTAAATGCTTTTGCATAGCAAAGGAAACTATGAACATAATGAAAATACAAACTATGGGAGAAAAATCTTTGCAATGATGCAACTGAAAAAGGATTCAATTTCCAAAATATACAAACAGCTCATACAGCTCAATATGAAAAAAAAAAAACCCAATAAAAAATGGGCAGAGCTAAATAGACATTTCTCCAAAGGAGACATACAGATGGCCAACAGGCACATGAAAAGATGCTCAGCATTGCTAATTATTGGAGAGATGAAAATCAAAACTACAATGAGGTATCACCTCACACTGGTCAGAATGGCCATCATCAAAAATTCTACAAATAATAAATGCTGGAGAGGGTGTGGAGAAAAGGAAACCCTCCCACAGTGTTGGTAGGAATAAAAATTGGTGCAGCCACTATGGGGAACAGTATGGAGGTTCCTTATAAAACTAAAAGTAGAGTTGCCATATGATCCAGCAATCCCAAACCTGGGCATATATCCAGAAAAGACAAAAATTGTTATTCAAAAAGAAACATGCGGGGCTTCCCTGGTGGTGCAGTGGTTGAGAGTCCACCTGCTGATGCAGGAGACATGGGTCCGTGCCCCGGTCCGGGAAGATCCCACGTGCCGCAGAGCGGCTGGGCCTGTGAGCCATGGCGGCTGAGCCTGCGCGTCCGGAGCCTGTGTTCCGCAACGGGAGAGGCCACAACAGTGAGAGGCCTGTGTACTGCAAAAAAAAAAAAAAAGAAACATGCACCCCAATGTTCATAGCAGCACTATTTACAATAGCCATGACATGGAAGCAACCTAAGTGTCCATTGACAGATGAAAGGATAAAGAA
Source organism: Lipotes vexillifer (assembly GCF_000442215.2). Classification (NCBI taxonomy): domain Eukaryota; kingdom Metazoa; phylum Chordata; class Mammalia; order Artiodactyla; family Lipotidae; genus Lipotes; species Lipotes vexillifer. Next base: position 30,974 of record NW_006795271.1, on the reverse strand, counting down.
GATGTGGTATATATACAAAATGGAATATTACTCAGCCATAAAAAGAATGAAATAGTGCCATTTGCAGCAACATGGATGGACCTAGAGATTATCATGCTAAGTGAAGTAAGTCAGACAGAGAGAGGCAAATATCATATGATATCACTTATATCTGGAATCTAAAAAATGATACAAATGAACTTATTTACGAAACAGGAATAGACTCACAGACATTGTAGAAAACAAACTTTTGGTTACAAAAGGGGAAAGGGGGCAAAGGTATAAACTGAGAATTTGGGATTAACAGATACATACTACTATAAATAATAAGGACCTACTTTATAGCACAGGGAACTGTATTCAATATCTTGTAATAACCTATAATGGAAAAGAATATGAAAAAGATCCTGATTCAGATATATAGATATATCACTTTGAATGACTTTGAATGTACACCTGAAACATTGTAAATCAACTACTCTTCAGTTTTTAAAAATTGAAAACCTAAACTGGCAAAGGTGTCTTTCATTGTTTGTTTTTTGCTTGCTTTTAATGTTGCTTTACCTCCTTGCAGTTATTAAACATTATTCTACAGTTTCAAACATGGGTGGTAGGTAAATTTTCACTTTTAGGTGGGTGTGTGAGTTTTGGTCACTTTCTAGAATTGATGTGGGTCTTCATGGTGTCTTACAGGGAGCTGAGAAATGTGGCATCAGGGATGTTTGGCCTGATATTATAAAGAACTAAAACACAGTACTTCTTTCAAAGTAGCATGCATATCAACTAATTCTTATTAAATTAATCACCATTTAATTGTTAAAATAAATTCTTATTAAAATAATTCTTATAAAGAATATAATTATATCAGATATTTGGTATATTTTCTATAGATTAGACACGTACCACTTAACTGAATTGTTAATTCATTTATTCCATTATATCATTGTTATCAATAATTAAGTTCCTTGCAATTTAAATGTATCATGTTAAGATTGTTTTATTATATTATCTTGCTTTTTCAATGTGCATCCTTAACTTGGCTATTCCTCACTGTGTTTCTAATTCTTTTCATCTCTTTTTATTAGTTTGTTGAGTTCCCTAGTGTTTGCAAACTTTTGCATCTGGGTATAATTGGCTATCATAATTAACATGTTGTTTATTCTCTTTGCAGCAAGTTCTGTAGATCTAGGTCTACAGAGTATTTTGTTGATTCTCAGAGCAAAATTTTAAACTTCATCGTTCAAAAAAATAGCTACTGAATTATTTACATAAAAAAGCATTTGTTTATTTCTAATGGAAATATGTTTTTGATTTACACTTTTCTGAGTGTTACAAAGCATGGTGGATACTTAAGATACTGCTTTAACTGATGTTCATATTTTTATCTCCCTATTGTCTGATTAAATAACTGAACTGTACAGGTGACTATGAAGAGCTTTCTTACTCTGGGGTATGGTACTTTGGCACACAGCTTTCAAACCGTCCCATACTGTACATGTTTTTGTATTGCAGAATACATTTCTCAGACTTTTGCTCAACATGATGTTTGTGAAATCCATCTTTGTGTTCAGCAGTAGTTTGCTCACTTTCATTGCTCTATAGTATCCCATCATCCACTTAAATTATTTATCTTTTCTATTGTAGGTAGACAGTTGAGCTTTTTCTAGATTTTGCCAATTACAAATAATGTTACTATATATATCCTTGTTATGTATGTTAGATCAAATATGTTTGCATATCCATTGGATACATGCCTAAGATAAAATTTTTAAATATTTTACTATTCACATAACTAAATTAAACAGAAATGTAAAGCATTTTCCCAAAATGTATTACTTTGCACTTCTACTCATGTGAAAAATTGTCAGTTGTTCCACCTCCACCCCAACGTGTGACATGGTAGGTAATTTTAATGTCTGCCTATTTTGGAAGTGTGTAATAGAATCTCCTTGAATCATTTTCATTTGTCTGATAACTCATGAGATTGAGAAAACAGATATCGTCTTGTATAGAGTGGCTGTTAAGGCCTTTATCCATTTTTATATTGAGTAGCCTGTGCTTTTCTTATTGATTTGTCATCAAACTCAATTTAAGGGCCAGATCTGGCCAGATGCCTAGCTTTGTGTTTGTGTGTGTGTGTGTGTGTGTGTGTGTGTGTGTGTGTGTGTGTGTCCCATGAGCTAAAACTGTTTTTTACATTTTTAAATGGTTACATTTTAAATGGCTGTATAAGAGCCTGTATAATACCCACAGATGGAAATGGTCTCAAAGCATAAAATATTTGCTATCTTGCCCTGTAAAAAAATTTGCCAGTCTTGAATCTGGAAGATGGTATTATCCCAAAGTTAAATTTTATTTTTTCCACATAGTTACCCAAATGACCCAGCAATATTTATTGAAAGTACTATCATTTCCCTACTGCTTTTCACTGTCATGCTGTCAAAAATAAAATCTAGTGTCTATATATGCACAGCTGTGTTTCTGAATTCTCTATTAAGTTCCATAGTTTGATTTGTCTATATTTGTACCAATATTACACTATACTAATTAATGCCATTACAATAAATTAAAACATCTGGTAAAATAGGTCCTCAGCTTTTAAACTTTTCTTCAATATTCTTGAGGCTGAATTTGGTCCTTTGAATTTTAATAGCAAAAGTTATAATAAGTTTATAAATTTTTATAAATTCTGCTGGAATTTTGATTAGGATCATACTGAATCCATAAATCAATTTGAGGAGAATTGATATTTCTACAATCCTGAAACATTCAATTTAGATACATGAGACATTATTTATTTAGAATGACTTTAGTTTTTCTGTTTTTTATTTTTATTTTTTAATGTTTCTTCCCACATAGTTCATGTTTGATGCCTCTGTAAATGATATTTTTAAAGTGTTCTTTTTCTATTTGTTTTCTAATGGAGAATAGAAGTATATTAATTTTGGGGTATAGATCTTAGTTTCAGTAAACTTGCTAAATCCATTTGTTACACTTTATAGTTTGTATGTAGATTATTTTGACATTTCTACATTTATAAGTTCATTGTCTGTGAAAATAATATTAAAGCTTTCTTTTCATTCTTGATATTTTTCATCCTTTCATTGCACTGGTGAATACCTAAAGTAAAATATTGAATAGAAATGGTAGTGTACTTTCTTATCTGAATACCAAACTTGGATGTGAGTTCTTCAGTATTAAATGTACCATTTACGTTATTTTTTGTAGATGACCTCTGCTAAACTTAGGGTATTTCCTTCATCAATTCTCACACAGATTGAACGATCAGTAAAAGTTGGGTTTAGATTTATCTCAAATCCATGGGGAGCTCTAGATTTCACTCATCACCAAGATACTGTAAATTTTAGAAATAGAAAGGAGAGACAGCACAGATTTGTTGTAATAACACAGCTGAGGATTCTTGAGTCTCGTGCAGCTTCTGATGTCCCCAAATTATATCACACACTTAGGGATCACATTGTCAACAGAGATGGCACTTAGTGGGCATCTACCATCTCAGCCCAGGAAATACATTAGATCTGCAGTTTCTTCAGCTTTTATTCATAACTAAATACATAGCCCCACATAGCGTATTATTTATTTCTGTTTTCTCCTTAACTGCACCTAATCAATAACATATGACTTAATAAACAATCTGAGTCAGTACATAGCAAATTCATCAAGACCCTCATTTAATTTTGACCCAACATATTTTTTCTGTTTTTTTAATTGAAGTATGGTTGATTTACAATATTGTGTTAGTTTCAGGTGTACAGCAAAGTGATTCAGTTTTATATATATATAT
>NW_006795271.1:15222-27180 GCF_000442215.2 Lipotes vexillifer | reverse complement strand
TAAATATATAATTTTATTCAGATTATTTTCCATTATAGGTTGTTACAAGGTATTGAATATAGTTCCCTGTGTTATACAGTAAATTCTTGTTGCTTATCTATTATATGTATAGTAGTTTGTATCTGTTAATCCCATACTCCTAATTTATCCCTCAGCCCCTCGGTTTCCCCCTTGGTAACCATAATGTTATCTTCTATGTCTGTGAGTCTGTTTCTGTTTTGTATATAGATTCATTTGTATTATTTTTTAGATTCTACATATAAGTGATATCATATAATATTTGTCTTTCTCTGCCTGACTCACTTCACTTAGCATGATAATCTCTAGGTCCATCCATATGGCTGCAAATGGCAATATTTCATTATGTTTTATGGCAAAGTAATAATCCATTATGTCCATTATATCCATATATATATCTTCTTAAGCCAGTCATCTGTTGATGGGCATTTGGATTGTTTCCATGTCTTGGCTATTGTAAATAGCGCTGCTGTGAGCATTGCGGTGCATGTATATTTTCGAATTTGAGTTTTTATCTTTTCTGAACATATGTCCAGGATGGCTCACCAAATTTTTAAATGCAATGCATATTGAATCTGTTAGGTATATTTTTTCCTAGAAATTTGTTGATTTCACCTAATTTTTGAGATTTACTGGCCAAAAATTATTTCCTATTTTTAATTATTTTAATTCAGCTGTGGCTATATTTTTGCAACAACTTTTTAACCCAAGTGTTTATTATTTCATGTCCCATATGCACTGCATTCTTTTTTATTTTGGAATCAATGCTTTGAACCTCAATTTGCTGTCTTTAGCATTTGAAAGAGCACACCGGTCTACTCACTTCATCACCATCAAAATAGAAAAGCCTTAATAAATTATGTTTGTTGATTATGTCACTAAGGAGAATGGCTTTCTCTATGTGAGGTAGGCTATTGATTGTGTACTTTTTAAATATTTATTTATTTATTAACATCTTTATTGGAGTATAATTGCTTTACAATGGTGTATTAGTTTCTGCTTTATAACAAAGTGAATCAGCTATACATATATATATATATATATATATATATATATATCCCCATTATCTCCTTCATCTTGTGTCTCCCTCCCACCCTCCCTATCACATCCCTCTAGGTGTACACAAAGCACTGAGCTGATCTCCCTGTGCTATGCGGCTGCTGCCCACTAGCTATTTATTTTACATTTGGTAGTGCATATATGTCCATGCCTCTCTCTCACTTTGTCACAGGTTACCTGTCCCCGCCCCCCGTGTCCTCAAGTCCATTCTCTACGTCTACATCTTTGTTCCTGTCCTGCCCCTAGGTTCTTTAGAACCATTTTTTTTTAGATGAAAAACAAATTCATACAGTATTTATTTTTCTCTTTCTGACATACTTCACTCTGCATGAGAGACTCTAGGTCCATCCACCTCACTACAAATAACTCAATTTCAGTTCTTTTCATGGCTGAGTAATATTCCATTGTATATATGTGCCACATCTTCTTTATCCATTCATCTATTGTTGGACACTTAGGTTGCTTCCATGTCCTGGTTATTGTAAATAGAGCTGCAATGAACATTGTGGTACATGACTCTTTTTGAATTATGGTTTTCTCAGGGTATATGCCCAGTAGTGGGATTGCTGGGTCATATGGTAGTTCTATTTTTAGTTTTTTAAGGAACCTCCATGCTATTCTCCATAGTAGCTGTATCAATTTACATTCTCACCAACAGTGCAAGAGGGTTCCTTTTTCTCCACACCCTCTCCAGCATTTGTTGTTTGCAGATTTTTGGATGATGGCCACTCTGACAGCTGTGATGTGATACGTCATTGTAGTTTTGATTTGCATTTCTCTAATGATTAGTGATGTTGAGCATCGTTTCATGTGTTTGTTGGCAATCTGTATGTCTTCTCTTGAGAAATGTCTATTTAGGTCTTCAGCCCATTTTTGGATTGGGTTGTTTGTCTTTTTGATATTGAGCTGCATGAGCTGCTTATATATTTTGGAGATTAATCCTTTGTCAGTTGTTTCGTTTCCAAATATTTTCTCCCGTACTGAGAGTTATCTTTTCATCTTGTTTATGGTTTCCTTTGCTGTATGAAAGCTTTTAACTTAATAAACAAAGGTCCCATTTGTTTATTTTTGGTTTTATTTCCATTTGTCTAGGAGGTGGGTCAAAAAGGATCTTTCTGTGATTTATGTCATAGAGTGTTCTGCCTATGTTTTCCTCTAAGAATTTTATAGTGTCTGGCCTTATATTTAGGTCTTTAATCCATTTTGAGTTTATTTTTGTGTATGGTGTTAGGGAGTGTTCTAATTTCATTCTTTTACATGTACCTGTCCAGTTTTCCCAGCACCACTTATTGAAGAGGCTGTCTTTTCTCCATTGTATATTCTTGCCTAGTTTATCAAAGATAACTTGACCATATGTGCATGGGTTGATCTCTGGGCTTTCTATCCTGTTCCATTGATCTATATTTCTGTTTTTGTGCTATTACTATACTGTCTTGATTACTGTAGCTATGTAGTCAGTTAGACTGTACTTCAGACAGTCTGAAATCCAGGAGCCTGATTCCTCCAGCTCTATTTTCCTTTCTCAAGATTGCTTTGGCTGTTTGGGGTCTTTTGTGTTGCCATACAAATTGTGAAATTTTTTGTTCTAGTTCTGTGAAAAATGACAGTGGTAGTTTGATAGGGATTGCATTAAATCTGTAGATTGCTTTGGGTAGTATAGTCATTTTCACAATGTTGATTCTTCCAATCCAAGAACATGGTATATCTCTCCATCTGTTTGTATCATCTTTAATTTCTTTCATCAGTGTCTTATAATTTTCTGCATACAGGTCTTTTGTCTCCTTAGGTAGGTTTATTCCTAGATATTTTATTCTTTTTGTTGCAATGGTAAATGGGAGTGTTTTCTTGATTTCACTTTCAGATTTTTCATCGTTAGTATATAGGAATGCCAGAGATTTCTGTGCATTAATTTTGTATCCTGCTACTTTACCAAATTCATTGATTAGCTCTAGTAGTTTTCTGGTAGCATCTTTAGGATTCTCTATGTATAGTATCATGTCATCTGCAAACAGTGACAGCTTTACTTCTTCTTTTCCGATTTGGATTCCTTTTATTTCCTTTTCTTCTCTGATTGCTGTGGCTAAAACTTCCAAAACTATGTTGAATAAGAGTGGTGAGAGTGGGCAACCTTGTCTTGTTCCTGACCTTAGTGGAAATGCTTTCAGTTTTTCGCCATTGAGGATGATGTTGGCTGTGGGCTTGTCATATACGGCCTTTATTATATTGAGGAAAGTTCCCTCTACACCTACTTTCTGCAGGGTTTTTATCATAAATGGGTGTTGAATTTTGTCAAAAGCTTTCTCTGCATCTATTGAGATGATCATATGGTTTTTCTCCTTCAATTTGTTAATATGGTTAATCACATTGATAGATTTGCGTATATTGAAGAATCCTTGCATTCCTGGAATAAACCCCACTTGATCATGGTGTATGATCCTTTTAATGTGCTGTTGGATTCTGTTTGCTAGTATTTTGTTGAGGATTTTTGCATCTATGTTCATCAGTGATATTGGCCTGTAGTTTTCTTTCTTTGTGACATCCTTGTCTGGTTTTGGTATCAAGGTGATGGTGGCCTCGTAGAATGAGTTTGGGAGTGTTCCTCCCTCTGCTATATTTTGGAAGAGTTTGAGAAGGATAGGTGTTAGCTCTTCTCTAAATGTTTGATAGAATTCGCCTGTGAAGCCATCTGGTCCTGGGCTTTTGTTTGTTGGAAGATTTTTAATCACAGTTTCAATTTCAGTGCTTGTGATTGGTCTGTTCATATTTTCTATTTCTTCCTGATTCAGTCTTGGCAGTTTGTGCATTTCTAAGAATTTGTCCATTTCTTCCAGATTGTCCATTTTATTGGCATAGAGTTGCTTGTAGTAATCCCTCATGATTTTTTTTATTTCTGCAGTGTCAGTTGTTACTTCTCCTTTTTCATTTCTAATTCTATTGATTTGAGTCTTCTCCCTTTTTTTCTTGATGAGTCTGGCTAATGGTTTATCAATTTTGTTTATCTTCTCAAAGAACCAGCTTTTAGTTTTATTGATCTTTGCTATTGTTTCCTTCATTTCTTTTTCATTTATTTCTGATCTGATTTTTATGATTTCTTTCCTTCTGCTAACTCTGGGGTTTTTTTGTTCTTCTTTCTCTAATTGCTTGAGGTGCAAGGTTAGGTTGTTTATTCGAGATGTTTCCTGCTTCTTAAGGTGGGCTTGTATTGCTATAAACTTCCCTCTTAGAACTGCTTTTGCTGCATCCCATAGGTTTTGGGTCGTTGTATCTCCATTGTCATTTGTTTCTAGGTATTTTTTAATTTCCTCTTTGATTTCTTCAGTGATCACTTCGTTATTAAGTAGTGTATTGTTTAGCCTCCATGTGTTTGTATTTTTTACAGATCTTTTCCTATAATTGATATCTAGTCTCATGGCGTTGTGGTCGGAAAAGATACTTGATACAATTTCAATTTTCTTAAATTTACCAAGGCTTGATTTGTGACCCAAGATATGATCTATCCTGGAGAATGTTCCATGAGCACTTGAGAAAAATGTGTATTCTGTTGTTTTTGGATGGAGTGTCCTATAAATATCAATTAAGTCCATCTTGTTTAATGTATCATTTAAAGCTTGTGTTTCCTTATTTATTTTCATTTTGGATGATCTGTCCATTGGTGAAAGTGGGGTGTTGAAGTCCCCTACTATGAATGTGTTACTGTCGATTTCCCCTTTTATGGCTGCTAGTTTTTGCCTTATGTATTGAGGTGCTCCTATGTTGGGTGCATAAATATTTACAATTGTTATATCTTCTTCTTGGATCGATCCCTTAATCATTATGTAGTGTCCTTCTTTGTCTCTTCTGATAGTCCTTATTTTAAAGTCTATTTTGTCTGATATGAGAATTGCTACTCCAGCTTTCTTTTGGTTTCCATTTGCATGGAATATCTTTTTCCATCCCCTTACTTTCAGTCTGTATGTGTCTCTAGGTCTGAAGTGGGTCTCTTGTAGACAGCATATATATGGGTCTTGTTTTTGTATCCATTCAGCCAATCTGTGTCTTTTGGTGGGAGCATTTAGTCCATTTACATTTAAGGTAATTATCGATATGTATGTTCCTATTCCCATTTTCTAAATTGTTTTGGGTTCGTTATTATAGGACTTTTCCTTCTCTTGTGTTTTTGTCTAGAGAAGTTCCTTTAGCATTTGTTGTAAAGCTGGTTTGGTGGTGCTGAACTCTCTCAGCTTTTGCTTGTCTGTAAAGGTTTTAATTTCTCCATCAAATCTGAATGAGATCCTTGCTGGGTAGAGTAATCTTGGTTGCAGGTTTTTCTCCTTCATCACTTTCAGTATGTCCTGCCACTCCCTTCTGGCTTGTAGAGTTTCTGCTGAGAGATCAGCTGTTAACCTTATGGGGATTCCCTTGTGTGTTATTTGTTGTTTTTCCCTTGCTGCTTTTAATATGCTTTCTTTGTATTTAGTTTTTGACAGTTTGATTAATATGTGTCTTGGCGTATTTCTCCTTGAATTTATCCTGTATGGGACTCTCTGTGCTTCCTGGACTTGATTAACGATTTCCTTTCCCATATTAGGGAAGTTTTCAACTATAATCTCTTCAAATATTTTCTCAGTCCCTTTCTTTTTCTCTTCTTCTTCTGGAACCCCTATAATTCGAATGTTGGTGCGTTTAATGTTGTCCCAGAGGTCTCTGAGACTGTCCTCAGTTCTTTTCATTCTTTTTTCTTTATTCTGCTCTGCAGTAGTTATTTCCACTATTTTATCTTCCAGGTCACTTATCCGTTCTTCTGCCTCATTTATTCTGCTATTGATCCCATCTAGAGTATTTTTCATTTCATTTATTGTGTTGTTCATCATTGTCTGTTTCATCTTTATTTCTTCTAGGTCCTTGTTAACTGCTTCTTGCATTTTGTCCATTCTATTTCCAAGATTTTGGATCATCTTTACTATCATTATTCTGAACTCTTTTTCAGGTAGACTGCCTATTTCCTCTTCATTTGTTAGGTCTGGTGGGTTTTTATCCTGCTCCTTCATCTGCTGTGTGTTTTTCTGTCTTCTCATTTTGCTTATCTTACTGTGATTGGGTTCACCTTTTTGCAGGCTGCAAGTTCGTAGCTCCCGTTGTTTTTGATGTCTGTCTCCAGTGGCTAAGGTTGGTTCAGTGGGTTGTGTAGGCTTCCTGGTGGAGGGGACTAGTGGCTGTGTTGTGGTGTATGAGGCTAGATCTTGTCTCTCTAGTGGGCAGGTCCACGTCTGGTGGTGTGTTTTGGGGTGTCTGTGGACTTATTATGATTTTAGGCAGCCTCTCTGCTAGTGGGTGGGGTTGTGTTCCTGTTTTGCTATATGGTTGGCATAGGTTGTCCAGCACTGTAGCTTGCTGGTCGTTGAGTGAAGCTGGGTGCTGGTGTTGAGATGGAGATCTCTGGGAGATTTTCGCCGTTTGATATTATGTGGGGCTGGGAGGTCTCTTCTTGACGAGTGTTCTGAAGTTGGCTCTCCCACCTCAGAGGCAGAGTCCTGACTCCTGGCTGGAGCAGCAAGAGCCTTTCATCCACTCGGCTCAGAATAAAAGGGAGAGAAAGTAGAGAGAATTAGTAGAAGTAGGAGGAAATAGGAAAGAAAGAAAGAAAGAAAGAAAGAAAGGAGGGAAGGAAGGAAGGAGGGAAGGAAGAAAGAAAGAAAGAAGAAAAGAAAGGAAGAAGGCAAGAAGGAAAGAAAGGAGGGAGGGAGGGAGGAGGGAAGGAAGGAAGGAATGAGGGAAGGAAGGAAAAAATACAGAAAGAAAGAAGATACAGTAAAATAAAATAAAGTATAATAAAGTTATTGAATTAAAAAAATAATTATTTAGAGAAAAAAAAAAAGGGAAGGATAGAACCTTAGGACAAATGGTGGAAGCAAAGTTATAGAGACAAAATCTTACATAGAAGCATACACATATACCCTCACAAAAAGAGGTAAAGTGGAAAAAATCATAAAACTTGCTCTCCAAGTCCACCTCCTCAATTTGGGACGATTCGTTGTCTCAAAAAGGGAAGGAAGGAAGGAAAGATAGAAAGAAGGTAAAGTATAATAGAGTTCTTTAAATTAAAATTAATTATTAAGAAAAAAATTTAAAAAAAAAAAAGATCGGATAGAACGCTGGGACAAATGGTGGAAGCAAACCTATACAGACAAGATCTCACACAGAAGCAAGAACCTTAGGACAAATGGTGGAAGCAAAGTTATAGAGACAAAATCTTATATAGAAGCATACATATATACCCTCACAAAAAGAGGTAAAGGGGAAAAAATCATAAAACTTGCTCTCCAATACATCAAGTTGATTGTGTAGCTTTAATCCGCTGTTTCTGAGGCTGCTGGGAGAGATTTCCCTTTTTCTTCTTTGTTCTCACAGCTCACAGGGGCTCAGCTTTCGATCTGGCCCTGCCTCTGCGTGTAGGTCGCTGGAGAGCGTCTGTTTTTTGCTCAGACAGGACGGGGGAAAAGGAGCCGCTGACTCGGGGGCTCTGGCGCACTCAGGCGGGGGGGAGGGAGGGGCACGGAGTGCAGGGAGGGCCTGCGGCGGCAGAGGCCAGCGTGATGTTGCACCAGCCTGAGGCCCGCCGTGTGTTCTCCCTGAGAAATTGTCCCTGGATCCCGGGAACCTGGCAGTGGCGGGCTGCACAGGCTCCCCGGAAGAGGGGTGTGGATAGTGACCTGTGCTCGCACACAGGCCCCTTGGTGGTGGCAGCAGCAGCCTTAGCGTCTCCTGCCCGTCTCTGGGGTCCATGCTTTTAGCCACGGCTCGTGCCCGTTTCTGGAGTTCGTTTAGGCAGCGCTCTTAAAACCCCTCTCCTCACGCTTTAGCCACGGCTCGTGCCCGTCTCTGGGGGCTGCTCTTTTAGCCGCGGCTCGCGCCCGTTTCTGAGGTCCGTGCTTTTAGCCGCAGCTCGCGCCCGTTTCTGGAGTTCCTTTAGGCAGCGCTCTTAAAACCCGTCTCCTCGCGCCCGAGGAAACAAAAAGGGAAGACAAAGTTTCTTGCCTCCTCAGCAGGTGCAGACTTTTCCTCGCACTCCCTCCCGGCTAGCCGTGGCGCACTAACCCCTTCGGGCTATGTTCAAGCCGCCAACCCCAGTCCTCTCCCTGAGCTCCGAAACCCGAGCCTCGGCTCACAGCCCTGCCCGTCCCGGCGGGTGAGCACACAACCCTCTCGGGCTGGTGAGTGCCGGTCGGCACCGATCCTCTGTGCGGGAATCTCTCCGCTTTGCCCCCCGCACCCCCGTTGCTGTACTTTCGTCCGCGGCCCCGAAGCTCCCCGCTCCGCCTCCCGCAATCTCTGCCCGCGAAGGGGCTTCCTAGTGTGTGGAGACCTTTCCTCCTTCACAGCTCCCTCCCACTGGTGCAGGTGCCGTCCCTATTCTTTTGTCTCTGTTTTTAATTAATTTTTTCTTTGGCCCTACCCAGGTACGTGGGGAGTTTCTTGCCTTTTGGGAGGTCTGAGGTCTTCCGCCAGCATTCAGTAGGTGTTCTGTAGGAGTTGTTCCACGTGTAGATGTATTTCTGGTGTATTTGTGGGGAGGAAGGTGATCTCCGCGTCTTACTCCTCCGCCATCTTTCCTCCGCTCCTTGTGAGTACCTTTATGATGATAAAATAAAAACAATAAGAAAGCATGATTTGTTTAAAAATTGGATGATGTTTAATTGGTTTAAAGATATCCTTAATGGCAAATTTTCAAATAATATTAAAAACATATAATTATGGTTACTATTTATAGCCATTCATTATGTACATTTTTTCTACCTAGGAATATTTAGATTTAATAAGATTAGACACACAAATAAATAAAAATTGTTTGTATTGATTGATTTTGGCATACTTGAAAATAATTGTCTGATAAACCTTACATTTTAACATGAAGATAGGTATTAAAGGGAAAGTATAACATGTATGTAAAAAAGCAAAAAATTGAATGATGCTGAAGAAGTAATGCAGTTTTTAAAAAGGTGCTTATAGAGGAGACCACTGCGAGAATATTTCCTGTTATTAGTAATCAGTCCCATTATAACAATTCCAATGTGCATAAGATAGTAAACATACATATTTAATTAGTTTCTCAATGTAATAGGCATTTCTTCTAAAACCCTACCTATACCTTGGGATCTTCTGGGTTTTTTAAATTGAAGTATAGTTGATTTACAATATTAGTTTCAGATGTACGAAATTGTGGTTCAATATTTTTATAGATTATACTATGCTCCATTTAAAGTTATTACAAAATAATGGCTATATTTCCCTGTGCTGTACAGTATATTCTTGTTGCTTATCCATTTTATACATAGTGGTTTGTATCTCTTAATCCCATACACCTATCTTGCCCCACCCTCCTTTGCTGTCCCCACTGGTATCCACTAGTTTGTTCTCTATATCTGTGAGTCTGTTTCTGTCTTGTTATATACATTCGTTTGTTTTATTTTTTAGATTCTACATGTAAGTAATGACACATGGTATTTGTCTTTCTTTGTCTGACTTGTTTCATTAAGCTTAATACTTTCTAGGTCCATCCAGTTTTTTGCACGTGGCAGAATTTCATTCTTTTTATAGCTGAGTAATATCCCATTATATGTTGGTATACATATACTATATATATATATATATATACCACATCTTCTTTATCCATTCATCTGTTGATGGATACTTGGATTGCTTACATTATTGGCTGTTGTAAATAACACTTCTGTGAATATTGGAGTGCAAGATCTTCTTTTTTTTTCAAATTTTATTTATTTAGCCCATGCCTTGCAGCATGTGGGATTTTATTTCTCTGACCAGGGATCAAACCTGTGCCCCCTGCATTGGGAGCACAGAGTCTTAACTACAGGACTGCCAGGTAAGTCCCAATCTTCTTATTTTTAGTTCTGAAGCAGCTACCAAAACTGCATCTTATTTTATGTTTAACTCCATAAATATGGATTCATCTAAAAGTAAAGAAAATGCATCACGTTATTTTAAAAGCTGATTACTTCCTCTTGATTCTAAACTTAACTCAGATGAATCTGTTTTGGTCTATCCTGTTTTTTTCTCATTTTTCCATAAAATTCTATGTACTTTGCTTTTTACAGTCCTATCCTCAATTCGTTAACTTGCTTTCTGAGCACTTCTAAATTATCCAAATACCATTTTACATTTAAATTTAATGCGGAAATGGAGTTTGTAACAATTAACATTCAATTATAAATTTCTCATTCTTTCATGAAGAATTCAAATGTTTAAACATTCTCTTGAGATTCTCAACTCTTCTCAAAAGGTAGTCAATGAGACACTATTATAATCAATGCATATTTGTGTTTATAAATATATATATCCTATTCTACATGTTATACTCCCTTTTTTCACTTAATAAAATATCTCAGAGATGGAGACCTTGTACTGTTACTGCATACACAGCTTTTACCATAGGACCAAAAAGAAGGACCAACATAGGAGATGAATTAATTAATTTATTTTGATTTGCTGTAACCATTTCAAATAATCTTTCCCCCATGATTTAATTCCACAACCTTAAGCAATGTTTTAGATCAGCTTGATAAATGGTTGCTGACAATCTATATAAATCTTGAATAAAGTAAGAGATATTAGGAGACAAGTTGATAGGTGTCCAGAACTTCAAAATTAAGAAAATTTTGAAATTTTCTTACAACTGAAAATTGTTACTCCAATTCATAAGAAATATAACGATTTATTAGAAGTTTTATTCATGTATCTAGTTAAGTGAAGGTCCTAGGGTGCAGAATGTGTTCCTTAAGAATAAATACTCCAAAACATATTCAATTTTTAGTAATTGGACTTGGAAATCATGGCTCCATTTTTAATATAATGAATGCTGAATTTAGCTAGACTATTTGTTATATTCCTCATTGGAAAAAATTCAAAGTATTGTTTCTCTTACAATGTGCTTAGCTAATTTAATGGTTCCTATGAATAGGTTCTGTTTCTATGAATGTCTTTAGGATATTAATGAATAGATTGATATCAACATGAGGGCATCTAAATAAAGAACTTTGTCTTTGGCCTCATTCTATTCAATGGCTTTTAATAAATTATTGATTAGACAGTAAGGGTAGGAAACATAGCAGTAAGTGGAATATTTCTCAGGAAAGAAAAGAACAATGTAAAGGGCAAGAAATGTGCATGAAGGAGATCGCATAAGATCCTGGTCCACATAGCTTAGTATCCTTTAACCTTTACAATTTCAGCATATTTTTTAACATCTTTATTGGAGTTTAATTGCTTTACAATGGTGTGTTAGTTTCTGAGCTATAACAAAGTGAATCAGCTATACATATACATATATCACCATGTCTCCTCCCTCTTGCGTCTCCCTCCCACACTCCCTATCCCACCCCTCTAGGTAGTCACAAACCACCTAGCTGATCTTCCTGTGCTACGCGGCTGCTTCCCACTAGCTATCTATTTTACATTTGGTAGTATTTGTAAGTCCATGCCACTCTCTCACTTTGTCCCAGCATGTTTTGAAGAAATTACTTTGTGGCTCTTTTCTTACTTTGATAACAGATTATCATGTCAGTTAAGTATTATTCAAAAGAAGCCTTCCTACCATAAGAGTCCCCATTTTCTTAAAAGTGTAGAGTGATGGCTTATAATGTTGTGTCATTCCTGTGGGCATTTTCCCCTAAATTTTATATACATTATTATACTTATCTTGAAATACAGAAATAGCAAAACTGAAGCACTCTTGGTTTAACCATCAGCAGCTGATAATGGATAACACTCCGTATGAAAGCTCAAAACCCATATTCAGTGAACATTGGCTTCGCCAAAGGCCTAGCAATTACACATTACACTTCTAGATTTATATCAAGTAGAAAGCCTTGCAAAGTGTACTAAGAT
>NW_006795271.1:13960-15212 GCF_000442215.2 Lipotes vexillifer | reverse complement strand
AACCGCTCTGCATAAGTGCGAAAAACTTGAAAACTGTTCTCATAACTGCAAAATATAACGAAAACAGCAAGATGTTGTGTAGTCATATGATTTAATATTATACAGCAAGGAAAATGTAACAACTAAAATTACATTTAACCAATATAGAAGAACCTTAGAGATGTATAATTCATGAAGGTAAAGTGCCAGAATATTTCACATAGTTAGATGGTTTTGTATAAAGTTAAAGCAAAAGTAAACAATATTTTTGACACATACATGTGTAAGTGATGAAACTATAAGCCATGGCATACAAATTACAAAAAATAAGTAAAAAAAAAAAAGAAGTAATTCTATTAGACCTATAAGAAAGAATAGTCAGGACAATTGTTTCAGTATTTGCAGATATGTACATAGAAGTGAGTTTCTCTTTTAACTCTAGAGGGAAGAACTAACATCAATGAGTAGGGATTATAGGAACTTAAATTTTGACTCAGTACAGTAGAATCTTCTAAAATGTAGAGCTTTCTGAAGAAGTAATGTACTGCCCATTTAAGCCTTGATTTTTCTGTCTCTGAATATGTTTAGGTAGAATTCGGATTGCCACTTGTCTGAGACAATATAGAATTTTCACACCATATTTGAGACTGAATTAGATACTTTCTAAGTATCAGCTGATATCTTTTCAAATAATAAAATTTCAAGAATTTGATTACTTTTAAATTAAAAAACACTTCAGTTGTCAAAATATACTGCAATCTCAAAATTTTCCTTGTAACATATAAAAATGATGTGAACTATTTACTCAAATTTACCTGAACCTGGAAAATAGTAAAATATGGCTAAACATTATACTTCTTTAGAAAAAAATTAAATGACCTTGAAATAAGAATTTTCTAAAATATTAGAAATAGAATTCTCAAAGACATTGAATAAGACTACTGATGGCAGATGCTTTAGGTAAAAGTGGCAGGAGGCTGGCTGCAGTAACGTTTCTAATCCTTTTCACTGCGGTAGTTTTCTCTGCTGTGTTCTCGAGTAATCCTTGTTAACAATCAGATTGACAGAAATGAGTACCACGGTTCTAAATGCTAATCTGTCTCCCTCTCTTTCCAGGGCTCCGCTTATCTCAGCACCAGGTATCCCTGCTCAGCCAGCCGCCGCAGGCCTTCTCCAGATTTTAATCAGGTATTGGCACTTGGCGCTTAGTGATTTGGCTTCAGAGGAACTTTCCGTGCAATGCTGAAGAGTTCATTTAACCTTGATCACAGTT
>NW_006795271.1:13383-13950 GCF_000442215.2 Lipotes vexillifer | reverse complement strand
TAATGTAATGTTTTTTTTTTTGGTTAGTTTATCCCTGGGGAAAGAGTTGTTACTGATAACTCTATTCACAATCATCAATAGATTATACCAAACAAAAAATACATGTGAAGTGACACACACTAGCCATCCTCTGCAATTCCTAACCAAGTTCAGTGAAAACTCAGAAAACACTGCACAACCTACCCTTGCATTTGTTCATAGCAATATCTGCAAACAAAAATAGGCTTTCCTGATGGCATAGATTATTAATATTAAAGGTTTTGATCCATATTTTCTTTCCATATTTAGATATATTTTTTGCACTGGAACAATTCCCTCATAAGAGTCTTATTTCAAAACAAAACAAGTGTATCTTAAACATGTAGTTTAAGGTAACAAAATAATATTTCAGATTTTAAATGTTTAGTATGCTTTTTTCTTTCATTCTTTTCAAAAAAAATGTTTAAAGGAGGATGGTTGAGGTATATATTAACTATTTAATCCTAATTAGTATATTTAGTTTGGAAGATCTTGGTTTCTATATAGAGCTAAGAATTATCCTGACTTTTTTTTTTTTTTTTTTTTTTT
>NW_006795271.1:0-13373 GCF_000442215.2 Lipotes vexillifer | reverse complement strand
CACTGTTGTGGCCTCTCCCGTTGCGGAGCACAGGCTCCGGACGCGCAGGCCCAGCGGCCATGGCTCACGGGCCCAGCCGGTCCGCGGCATGTGGGATCCTCCCAGACCGGGGCACGAACCCGCATCCCCTGCATCGGCAGGCGGACTCTCAACCACTGCGCCACCAGGGAAGCCCTATCCTGACTTTTAATGACCTTTCTCAAGGCTACAAAATCCATTTGATAAATATGATATGAAGGAGCTTTAAAATATGGTAACGGTATAAACCTCACATATTTCAAACTGAAAGAATAAACTAGTACTGAAAAGCACATCCAAATTAGCAATAGATCCATAATGTATCCATAATATCAGGTAACTAATATTAGAATGAGCATTAGGTTTCATTTTTATTTTCTGTGTCCCAGGAGTTTACACAATTCCCGAAAGACTATTTTGATAATGAAGTAAATAAATTATAATTTATTCTGTTTAAGACGTAGAAAATACTAGAAATATTTAACAAACTAAGAAATAATTACTAACTCATGTATAGTAGTAAATGTGTTGATTAATAAAGTATCCTGTGTGTATATATATGTGTGCATGTGTGTGTGTATAAACGATATATATGATTGCATATATACATACATATTCTTTAATTTTATTACAAATTCAATAGTACTATGAGAAATTATAAATATTTTGGTTTATATAAACATTTCTTAATAATAAAAATAGATTTTATTTATTTCAGTGCTTAAAATTAAATATTCTATAATACATTATTAAATATGCCCCATATTTTACAAAACTGTGAATATATGATAATTTTAAGAATTAGATATTTTTTAAATGAAGATATAATTTTATTATTTACAGTGATAGACTGATTATTTTTATTTTTTATTTTTTATTTATTTATTTATTTTTTAACATCTTTATTGGGGTATAATTGCTTTACAATGGTGTGTTAGTTTCTGCTTTATAACAGAGTGAGTCAGTTATACATATATATATGTTCCCATATCTCTGCAACCTGAACTTTTAAGAGGAATCAGAGGTTGTTGGGAAGGTTGTTAAAACCCAAATTTGCAACTGGAATGCTTGCTGAAAGCACCTGGTTACCTCAGCAGTCAATATAAATTACAGAGGCTTTCGTCCTTATCCCCTCCTGGGGCACGTGGAGCACAGCCCTAAGGGAACTCCTATTACTCTTTTTTCCAGTGCTCCAGGAGACGTGCACATCTGTTGTTGACACATGTGGAACCTCAGCTCTCCCACCACCTCTCACACTGTTGATGTGATCATGATATTTTCAAACCTAAGGAAGGACCTCCAGGCAGAAGGAAGACACACCTGACACAATTAAAACCAAAACAGTTGGCACACTGGGATACAGATGAGGAATTTACTGCCTTTCTCTGTACACTCCGAGCTGCTGGATGTTAGTGAAGGGTTAAGCTAAGGACAAAATTAAAGAATTGTATCTGTTTTCTTATTACATGAAGAGGTTGCATCACTTGGTTTTTCCTTAAAATCTCTGACCATAAAATTGTGACCCTTTCCTAATTTACCTGGGCTACTTCAAGTTTACTTTGGGGAACTCCTTTCCACAGACAGATTGACATTGCCTTTTAGGATCTTGCAATGCATGCTGGTTAAGAATCTTAGCCTGGGAACCACCCGGACCTGGGTCTGATACTTGACTCACCGCCTACTTACTAGCTGGGTGACCTCAGGCAAGTAGCTTCCCCTCGGCAAGCCCATCTCCTTATCTGTAAAGCAGGTAGGACACCCCACTGCCAGCCTGGGAGTATTCTTGTGAGGATTCAGAGAGACCTTGGTATCAAGTCTTCCTCTCGGTGACCGACGCATAGTTAAGTACTCAATAGTTTCTTTGTTTTTACCATTGTAATTGTTTTACAAAAGAGAGTCGAACAGATAAAATGCACAAGCTGACCTGTAACATAATTGAAAAACTTAAGGCAATGCACATGTATTTTGGCAGTTTAGAATGTGATAACTGGACAAACGTTTCTTCCTTGTTGAGTGCTCAGCAAAGTCTGCATACTGTGCTATTAGAAATGCCTGTTATAAGGGGAACAGACCTCCACCAGGTTCATAGTATCATTTGAATTTGAAGGCATTCCTTTCTCACAAAAGGAATTGCCATTTGAAAGGACAAGTCCCTATGAGGAGTAGAACAGACAGCAGAAGGTCTTGGCTTTTAGCTGCCTGAGCCATCTCAAATAATTCATCCAGTCTTCTTGACCTCTGCTTCAACCTCTCTGTCCAGGAAAGCAACAGGTATATTGCATGCAAGGAGGTTACTGATTCCTTCAAGTTTGATTTTGGGGTCAGATAGAACTAGCTTCAAATTCTAGCTGCACAGCATGCAAGCTGTGTGGCTAATGATTTTGAGCCCTAGTTTATGCCTCTGGGAGGAGATTAATGGGGTACCTTCCTGATAGGTTTGCTGGGAGGATTAAAAGAGAGCAAATTGCCCAAGCTTTGCAAATGGCAGCTAATAAAATAATGAAAACTTTTTGCTTTCAGAACTCTATCTTAAATTGAGGACTCCAAAGAGCTTCTGTGACTATTATTAATTTTTAATTAAAAGTAAGTTAAAATTTATTTTATTACTATGAGAAACAAAATGAGAAACTTTAAAAATATTTGTGTATTAATTTAAAAATCACAGCAAACTCTTAATATGCTAACATAAAAATACATTTTTAATAAAAAGTAACTTTTTTTAAAAAAAGGAACAAAAGAGAAGACTTCATTAGTTTTTTTTTTTCAAGTCCCTTTAATGTCTTAGTAGGAAGGAGTGGAATTCTCATATCTGCTTCCACTAAAATCTGTTGCAGTATCACACATTACTTAGCTTCTGGAAAACTCCACTTTACACCCTAGATGGAATGAAAGCAGAGAAAAGCAAATAATACCTTGGCATTATAAAAATAGTTTTGACCTCATGGACTCCCTGAAAGGGACTCAGGGACCCCCCACTCTTTGAAAACAACCGACTTGGGACAACTGTCTTTCAAACTCTCAAACTGTAGATGATCCAAAGGCTTATGTAGAAAAAGAATGTTACAATGCATAAGAGAAAGAGAAACATCAAGGCCAAGAATATAGAATATCTGAGTCCCACTGAAGAATTTACTTTTAGAAATAAGCTTGTACTCAAGTACGGGGCAGGAGAACAGCAGGAGCCCGAACATATTTACAGAATCAGGCAAGTATCAGGCAAATATATTCTCCAAACAGACTGGACAAACTTGTGATGCCAGTAATCCAGACATCACAGATCACTGCTTCTATGTCTCTTTCTCCGTTCTCCACCACTCCACACCAGCACTGCAGGAAAATACCCATTTGCTCTCTGGATTATCGAATGTTGTAGTTATACCCCACCAGGGCATGGTGACTCAAACCCAGAAAAACTCATGGGTTTTTCAAACACACAGACCTGGGTTCAAAGGCTCGAATTGCCACTTAAGAGCTATGTAGTCTTGGAAAAGTTACTTAAATTTACTGAATCTCATGTATATGATGGGGATTGTGATGGACTAAAAATGACCATATTCTCTGCAACTCCTCCCATCAAAAGTGTGGAATGCAATGGAATACTACTCAGCCATAAAAAAGAAACCTTACCATTTGCAATAACATGGATGAATCTAGAGGGCATTATACTAAATAAGTCAGACAAAGACAAATACCACATGTGATCTCACTTATATGCAGAATCTAAAAAACTAAACAAAATGAAAACAGACTCATAGATACAGAGAATAAATGGATGGCTGCCAGAGGGGAGGGTGGGTGAAATAGCTGAAGAGGATTAAGAGGTATAAACCTCCAGTTATAAAATAAATAAGCCTGAGGATGGAATGTATAGCACAATAATGGTCAATAATACTGTCATAACTTTGTATGTGGACAGATGGTTACTAGATTTCTCGTGTGATCATTTCATAATGTATGCAAGTCAAATCTCTATGTAGTACACATGAAACTAACATAATATTGTATGTCCACTATCTTTCAATAAGATTTTTTTTAATTAATTAAATTTATTTAACACACATAGAGCTAATTCAAGTAATCTCCTTCTTGAGTGAGCTTTGGAGTTTTTGTCTTCAAGGAATTTGCCCATTTCAAGAAAGTAATCAAATTTTTTAGCAAAGTTGTTTATTATATTCTCTTAATCCTTCTAATGATGTAGATCTCTAGTGATATTTTTTCACTCCTTACACATAATGTATATATTCTACCTTTTTTTTGAATTTTTGAATTTTATTTATTTTTTTATACAGCAAATTCTTATTACTTATTCATTTTATACATATTAGTGTATATACGTCAGTCCCAATCTCCCAATTCATCAATAATGAATCTTTCAATAAGATTTTTTGAAAGTTGAAGTCTATTTTCTCATGTCTTGAATTGGGCTGGCGCTGAGTCTGCATCACTCTATGTGGTCGAAGCGGATGGTTGTTAGTATTTGCCTTATGTATTGAGGTGCTCCTATGTTGGGGGCATAAGTATTTACAATTGTTATATCTTCTTCTTGGATCGATCCCTTAATCATTATGTAGTGTCCTTCTTTGTCTCTTCTGATAGTCCTTATTTTAAAGTCTATTTTGTCTGATATGAGAATTGCTACTCCAGCTTTCTTTTGGTTTCCATTTGCATGGAATATCTTTTTCCATCCCCTTACTTTCAGTCTGTATGTGTCTCTAGGTCTGAAGTGGGTCTCTTGTAGACAGCATATATATGGGTCTTGTTTTTGTATCCATTCAGCCAATCTGTGTCTTTTGGTGGGAGCATTTAGTCCATTTACATTTAAGGTAATTATCGATATGTATGTTCCTATTCCCATTTTCTAAATTGTTTTGGGTTCGTTATTATAGGACTTTTCCTTCTCTTGTGTTTTTGTCTAGAGCAGTTCCTTTAGCATTTGTTGTAAAGCTGGTTTGGTGGTGCTGAACTCTCTCAGCTTTTGCTTGTCTGTAAAGGTTTTAATTTCTCCATCAAATCTGAATGAGATCCTTGCTGGGTAGAGTAATCTTGGTTGCAGGTTTTTCTCCTTCATCACTTTCAGTATGTCCTGCCACTCCCTTCTGGCTTGTAGAGTTTCTGCTGAGAGATCAGCTGTTAACCTTATGGGGATTCCCTTGTGTGTTATTTGTTGTTTTTCCCTTGCTGCTTTTAATATGCTTTCTTTGTATTTAGTTTTTGACAGTTTGATTAATATGTGTCTTGGCGTATTTCTCCTTGAATTTATCCTGTATGGGACTCTCTGTGCTTCCTGGACTTGATTAACGATTTCCTTTCCCATATTAGGGAAGTTTTCAACTATAATCTCTTCAAATATTTTCTCAGTCCCTTTCTTTTTCTCTTCTTCTTCTGGAACCCCTATAATTCGAATGTTGGTGCGTTTAATGTTGTCCCAGAGGTCTCTGAGACTGTCCTCAGTTCTTTTCATTCTTTTTTCTTTATTCTGCTCTGCAGTAGTTATTTCCACTATTTTATCTTCCAGGTCACTTATCCGTTCTTCTGCCTCATTTATTCTGCTATTGATCCCATCTAGAGTATTTTTCATTTCATTTATTGTGTTGTTCATCATTGTCTGTTTCATCTTTATTTCTTCTAGGTCCTTGTTAACTGCTTCTTGCATTTTGTCCATTCTATTTCCAAGATTTTGGATCATCTTTACTATCATTATTCTGAACTCTTTTTCAGGTAGACTGCCTATTTCCTCTTCATTTGTTAGGTCTGGTGGGTTTTTATCCTGCTCCTTCATCTGCTGTGTGTTTTTCTGTCTTCTCATTTTGCTTATCTTACTGTGATTGGGTTCACCTTTTTGCAGGCTGCAAGTTCGTAGCTCCCGTTGTTTTTGATGTCTGTCTCCAGTGGCTAAGGTTGGTTCAGTGCGTTGTGTAGGCTTCCTGGTGGAGGGGACTAGTGGCTGTGTTGTGGTGTATGAGGCTAGATCTTGTCTCTCTAGTGGGCAGGTCCACGTCTGGTGGTGTGTTTTGGGGTGTCTGTGGACTTATTATGATTTTAGGCAGCCTCTCTGCTAGTGGGTGGGGTTGTGTTCCTGTTTTGCTATATGGTTGGCATAGGTTGTCCAGCACTGTAGCTTGCTGGTCGTTGAGCGAAGCTGGGTGCTGGTGTTGAGATGGAGATCTCTGGGAGATTTTCGCCGTTTGATATTATGTGGGGCTGGGAGGTCTCTTCTTGACGAGTGTTCTGAAGTTGGCTCTCCCACCTCAGAGGCAGAGTCCTGACTCCTGGCTGGAGCAGCAAGAGCCTTTCATCCACTCGGCTTTTGGGAGGTCTGAGGTCTCCTGCCAGCGTTCAGTAGGTGTTCTGTAGGAGTTGCTCCACGTGTAGATGTATTTCTGGTGTATCTGTGGGGAGGAAGGTGATCTCTGCGTCTTACTCCTCCGCCATCTTGGAAAGAGTCTCAGACTGATTATTTTTAAAATGTATTGTTCTCCTAAGATTTTAAAAACTAAGTAAATAAAACAATCAGGTCACCTATAATTTTAGACAATAATACATTTTAATTTAAGTCAAAAAGCAAAATTCATAGGGATTGACATATATACGCTAATATGTATAAAATGGATAACTAGTAAGAACTTGCTGTATAAAAAAATAAATAAAATTAAATTAAAAAAAAATCAAAATTCAGGGCAGAGCCAATTCCTTCTGTAATGAGGTAAGCTCAGTTTTAAAGGATTTTTATCCAACATTTAAGAATAATAAAATTTTGATTAAAATTTATTAAAGTTTTTGCTACAATGACTCAAAAAGACAAATTCAGACTTCTACAATTTACTTAAAAGAAAAATCTGACTTTTTTTTTTTTTTTCTTTTGCGGTACGCGGGCCTCTCACTGCTGTGGCCTCTCCCATTGCAGAGCACAGGCTCTGGACGTGCAGGCTCAGTGGCCATGGCTTACGGGCCTAGCCACTCCACGTAATGTGGGATCTTCCCGGACCGGGGCACGAACCCGTGTCCCCTGCATCGGCAGGCGGACTCTCAACCACTGCACCACCAGGGAAGCCCTGAGTTACTTTCTTAATGCTTTAGAATGTACTAGGAGAAAAGTAATTATTTTACAAAATTATAAAATAACAAAAATATTTCTAATTGATTATTGTTTCCTTACTTTTGAAAGGCATATATACACATTAGGTAGTTGATTATTACTCATACAACCAGGACAGCATAAGCACATGATCAGTTTTGTTAAAGAGCAGTTACTCTTTTGAAACCTGGAGAGCAATGGAAGTAACTAGATGAAAAACAGTGGTAGAGGTTGACTTTGAAGATAAGGAGTACAGCCAATTCTCCAAGATTAAAAAGAAAGAAGGCGAGTGTCTGTGGTTAACTTATACAGGAAATAAGGAAAATGGTGGAGGTTCATATTTTATAGCTTTCATTTTTTTAATAAACTTGGCAACTATGTTTCCAAAAGAGCATAATACATTTTTGTAGTCCACCAGGTCTAATCAGGAACATTTCCTTACTGCTCCTATCCATAGCCATTATGGATAAATAGTGTGTGTATCATATAAGGGATAAGGCAAGTGGTGGACAGGGAAGGGGGTAAATTAAAAGCTCACAAATAGCCCTCTACTTAAAAACAAACAAACAAACAAACAAAAAACGGAGCAAAGTGTAGGATGTAACCTGCATTATAGACGTTTCCATAACAGAAAAAGATCCTCTCAATCACTTCCATTTCTTACCAGCAACAGAAAAAAATAAATAAAATTTTACTTTGTTTTGATTTCCACAAACAAGAGATGAAAAAGAAAAAATGTGTTTTCTGATTTAAAAGTCTACAGGGTCGGTGACATCATAGAAAATAGCAGACTAGGTAGCTCCATGGGCCTATCCTTCCATAAAAAGATTTTAAAATCCAGCAAACATTCTATGAATAAACTTTGTCAGAACTCTGGAAAGCAGTCAGAGGTTTACAGGAACCAAGATAGTGCTGAATCAACACAAAGGCAACTTCAGATAGTAGGGAAGCTTTGTGACCTTTGTGCTTGCTTCTACCCCAACCCCACCCCTGGCTCAGTGGTGATCTTGAGGATGGAGGCCTGTGTTCCTAGTATGGGATACTGGTCACTGGTTCTGAAGGGAGAAGAGCCAACTTTACGTTCAATGAATCGTGTTTGTCTGTTCTCCTATGCCTGGGGACTACTTAAAAGGGTGATACAAGGAGCTTGTCTTTGTTTCTTTCAGCTAACTCAGAATCCATGAAAGTTGAAATAGTGGTGAGAATTCCTTGAGAACAAAATAACACAAAAAAACAATATGTAGCCACCTGGGGCAAAATTTTGCAGTTGAGGAAAATAAGAGCACTGAAAACCTGGGGGAAAAGTTGGGGAGAAAGTGTCTGGGAAATTAAGGCACTCAAAAGCACTTGTGTATGCAGGGGAATTTAAAAAGCCACATGCATGCCCAAAGTAGTACACATGTTCAGAAAAGGCTGGAAAGACACTAAGTTTTCACCCATGGCTGGCTTATCTATGGACTCAGTGAAAGTAAGAATTGAAAGCTAAGGCAGATTTGTAAATAGAAAATGGACTGGCTAAGTGTTGAAGTGGCCAAGCACAGAGCCAATTTTCAGGGACTATAGAGGTTTCTTTTTTCTTTTCCATATATCTGTCTATCTTCATCTTTTTTTTGGCTCCTGGAATTGATGAAAATCTTTGTCAAAACACTAGCTGACAAGCTAAGGAACCGAGAATTCAGAGGCCACACATGACACAGAATATAGACTTTACAAGAATAGTTTAGAAACAAACAGCCACAGAGCAAAGCAAGACACAAAACAAACCCTGAGGAGGGGAAATAATCTGACTAATTTTAGAGTTACTGCGTTATAATATCCAAAAGGTCAAGTTTTCAACAAAACATTAGGAAGCATACAAAGAAACAAAAAATAAGGGCTATCAGAGAAAAAAATAACTTAAATGTCCCTGTGGAAATAAACATGGGACTTAAATCATCTTATATATGTTCAAAGACTAACAGAAACCACGGACAAAGAGTTAAAGGAAACCAGGAGGATGATGTGTGAACAAATCGGGAATTTCAATAAAGAGATATTAAATATAAAAAGAAACTAAATAAAATATCTGGAGCTGAACAAGTACAATAATTGAAGTGAAAAACTCACTAGAGGGTATCAAGAGCAGGTTTGCATAGGTAGAAGAAAAAATCTTTGAATTTGAAGATAGGTAAGTTGAAATTATCTACTCTGAAGAGCAGTAAGAAAAAAGAATGAAGTAAAATGAACCGAGCCTAAGAGACCTCTCTGACACCAGCTAGCATAACAACATACACATAAAACGAATCTTAGAAGTAAAGGAGAGAGAGAAAAGCACACAAAGAACATTTGAGAAATAATGGCAGAAAACTTCTCAAGTTTGATAAAAGACACAAATGTCTATATTCAAGTAGCTTACAACTTTCAAGAATAATAAATGGGAAGAGAACCATGCTGAGACATATTATAATCAAATTATCAAAAGACAGAGCCCCTCAAAAAATCTTGAAAGCAGCAAGAGAGAAGCAATTAATCAGTATAAGGGACCCTCAAAAATTAAAGTCTGATTTCTGAACAGAAACTATAAGGGCCAGAAGGGAGTGTGATGATGTGCTTCAAGTGCTAAAGAAGAAAAAAAAATACAACTGTCAACCAAGACTTCTACATCTGGCTATACTATCCTTTACAATGAGGGATCAATTAAGACATTCTCAGATAAACCAAGCTGAGGGAGTTTGTGACTAGCAGACCTGCCCAACAAGAAATGCTGCAGGGGTTCCTTCGGTATGAAATAAAAGGACAAGAGACAGTAGTTTGAAGCCAGAAGAAGAAATAAAGAATTCTGGTACAGTTAACAACAAAAGGCAAAGATAAATCCAGTATTATTGTGTTTTGGGATTGTAAATTCTCTTTTTATTTCCTATGTATCTCTGGAAGACGAAGAATGATTAAGTGGTAATTGTATGTTCACTAGAATGCAGGATCCTTTATGGGAAGAAGAGGAGCATCAGAATTATGGGAAGAACAACTTCTAAGTTCAGATTACTGGACCTTGATTCATGAGACTGCTTTACCTGATTTTGAGTGGTGCCTAAGAATTTGAGAACCTTATACGATCCTTTTGTGCAGATAGTTTCTCTTAGAGATGCCTTCATCAAGAATTAATTTTGATGGGAAGGTCTGGCCTTGGCTTCGTTTATGCCTTGCTCACAAGTTTAAAAAATGTCAATTCTATGTATTCTAGTTATTGAAATAAAAACTAACAGTGATTTTCATCCCAACATTCCACAATATTATGAGTGATAAAGAGGTTTAGATAAAATTCTTTGAGCAAGCCAGAGGGATCTAATTCATAAATGAAAAAAAAAATTAATATATAAAAATCAAAGGAGAGAGATTTTCCTGCCCCCTTTATAGTGAAAAACACAAAAATGAAGATCTGTGTATCCATATAATTTCATAGCTTGATTTTATATTTTAGAAAACCCACAAAAATATATTGGAAGAAAAAAGAATTACAGGCATTATTATTTAACACATTAGGAGTGACTTGTTTGGAGTTCTTCTGAGATCAAGGAGTTGCTTACTACAAAGTACATTTTACTGTGCCTGCATTGTAAAATCTATTGAGCCAAACAAAAGCCAAGTGGTACGAATCGCGCTGTCAAAATGAGGCAACTGTCAAAGCTGATAGGTTGAGTGGTTCTAGTAAATACTGTTTGTGGACATAATGGATCTAGTTAACTTTTTCTTTTCTATTATACTTAATAAGCATAATAAAGGAAAAATTAGTGTCCCATATTTGTATCTGTTTTTTATGTTAGATTTCAATTTACCCATGAAGGTGATCCTTAAGGATATACTATAAGAAAGTCATTATAAGGAATAGTTTCTGTTTAGCAAGTCTGCATACATGGAAATTATTTGAAAGGCCAGTGTATACATGGTACAGTTTTGGCTGACTCGTGTTACCTGGAAGAGACAAAGAAATTATATTCACATAAGGAAAAACTGATCCTTTGAATATTATTTTTTGATTGACTTAGTCTCTTATCTACTGCAGAACTCACTAACTTAACACAAATTATTGGTCAAGAACCAGCTTCCAACATATAGTTATTTAACTAAAGGTAAAAATTAGCAATTCATAAATGATACTGATTGACTGGAAAAATAGATAATTTATATAGAAAAAAGTTGTAGAAAATTTTAAAATAAGTTTAAAAAGTAGCACATACATATAAGTTAAATCCTGAATTGACTGATTTTTATTTCTAGATTTATTTTCATATTTAAATATACAGCATTCAGAACTTTTATATGCAGATTGCAAGAACCACCACAGATTTGTATTAGAACACTTTTGTCATTAATGTACACAGTCCCATAACTTGGGTTTTAATGAGAAACATTTAAAATTACTTTGACGGTAATATGAAGATTCAGTGGCAAAATGAGCTCATTTTTCTAGGGGCAATGTTGTCCTTATAATTTTATCACTTTTTATTCCCATATTCAATGAAAACATGTAGCATTGGAAGATAAGGAAGGCATTTTCACTACCACTAGGTACCGTGTGCTCTGGATCTATCTATAGAAAGGAGAAGCTTATTCTAAAAATACTTTCTGAAGATTAAAATAATTTTCCCTCTGTTTTCCTGTTCCAGTAGGGTTCATGGATCACAATGATTCATGAATGGCTTTAAAGATTTCTAAAAACTTCCTGAAATTACATGTAGAAATGTTGTCTGAAAATGCTCTTTTGTTTGAGAGCTCCTGTTATCACATTTTCAAAGAGGTTGTGACTACTAAATACTGACAAAAACAATTGGCAAAAAAAAATCTGATCTAGATATTAGAACAATACTATTCAATATCTCTCTGTAGTAGATATTTAGAAACAGGCATAACTGAATTCATCATTCATACCACACACAAAAGAATCACTGCAAATGTGTCAGAAATCTAAATCTAAATACTAAAGCCCTGCAAGTCTTGGAAGAAAATAAATGTAAAAATAATGTTGATTCTCTTACATAGCTATGATGGCAAGTATTTTAACTATGACAAAAATCTAGATGCAGTAAAAAATTAAGTTCAACCACTTAGAAAGGAGGAAAATTTTTAGAATAGAAAGAAAAAATACTGTAAGCAAAACCAAAAATCAAATGACAAATAGGAGAAACTATTTGCAGGTTTTATCATAAAAAGGATTAATACCTGGAAATACTAAGAATCTAAAAGCAGGATATAAAGGAACAGAAATCCAGTAAAAACAAAAATGGGAAAATATGAAGAAACAATTTACAAAAATATATAAATATGACACTTAAACCCAGGAAAATATTCTCACCTTAATTCCTAATAAATAAAGCAAACAATACTACTATGTTATGATTTTTCACCTATTATTTTATCAAAAATAATAAAATAAAAAACCCAGGTGAATACTCCCTGAGTATTTTTTGAGAAAATTTGGAAAGGAAGTTAACTTCTGACTTTGTATATGGCAATGTCTATTTTGCCGGATTTGATTTGTTTTGCAATCGTGTGTTCATAATTACATGCCCTGAGCAATCAATATATATAGATCCTTTTGCATTCGGTATAGTTAATGTGATGTTTGATTCTAATAAGATTCCAACGTATTGTTAGTATCCTATTCTTAGTCTTGTGAAGCCTTTACTATCCTCTTGTCATTACCTCTCACACTGAAGTTTTAATTCAGTTATCTTTTCCTGTGAATTCAGAATAGTCACCACTCTGTTTTGTAGTGGGTAAGTGAAATTTCCAGCTTGAAATAGTGTATGGTAAAATGACAATTGTGGAAGTCATTCTTTACTATTACTATAAATATACTTGCTTAGTCCTTCTTTGCACCAGAAGCCAAAAAGTGCTAAATAGTTATATTTGAAGAACTATGTGTTCAGGTTGTCAGACTTCAGGGTTTTTAGTTATAAGTGGAATCAGAGTTCATTTTTACTTCAATACATATTTTATGTAAGCATTTGCATATGTTTTATACCAAATGTCTCGGTATAATTGATTAATGCTTTTTTAAAAATATTTATTTATTTATTATTTATTTATTTATTTATTTATTTATGGCTGTGTTGGGTCTTCGTTGCTGCACAAGGGCTTTCTCCAGTTGGAGCGAGCGGGGGCTACTCTTTTTTGTGGTGCACGGGCTTCTAATTGCAGTGACTTCTCTTGTTGTGGAGCACAGGCTCTAGGTGCGTGGGTTTCAGTAGTTGTGGCTCGCGGGCTCTAGAGCACAGGCTCAGTAGTTGTGGCACATGGGCTT
>NW_006795269.1:0-1798 GCF_000442215.2 Lipotes vexillifer | reverse complement strand
GTTCGTGCCCCGGTCCAGGAAGATCCCACATGCCGCGGAGCGGCTAGGCCTGTGAGCCATGGCAGCTAAGCCTACGCGTCCGGAGCCAGCAGTGCTCCGCAACGGGAGAGGCCACAACAGTGAGAGGCCAGCGTACCGCAAAAAAAAAAATTAATTCTTTTGCAACTACATATCTACGTGAAGTTGGATTCTCTTCACATGCCTCAATCAAAATATATCTCAACAGACTGAAAGAAGAAAATCCAGCTGTCTTCTAGTAAGCCAGAAATTAAAGTGATTTGTAAAAATATAAAACAATGCCACCAGCCTCACTGAAGCATGTTTTTGTTTTAATTTTTGGCTGCATTGGGTCTTCGCTGCTGTGCGCGGGCTTTCTCTAGTTGCAGTGCGTGGGCTTATCATTGAGTGCAGGTTCAATGCAGGCTCTCATTGAGTGCAGGCTCAGTAGTTGTGGCGCACGGGCTTAGTTGCTCTGCAGTATGTGGGATCTTCCCGGATCAGGGATCAAACCGGTGTCCCCTGAATTGGCAGGCGGATTCTTAACCACTGTGCTACCAGGGAAGTCCCCTCACTAAAGTTGTTGTTTTAGACTATTTATCTTCATTTTAAAATTTGTTAACATGTAATCAGATTGTTATTTTTAGATAAATATTTTTGAAGTTATTTCATTTCAAATATAGTAAATATCAATAGACATAACCCACATAAACAAAATCTCTTCCTCAATAATTTTTAAGGTAGTAAAGGGGTCCTGAGACAAAAAAGGCTAAAGCACAGCCTAGTTCTCAGGGGCAGATTCCCAGACTTCTAACTATCTTGGATTTCCCTCTCTCCTCTAATATGTACATATGCCTCTGTAAGGGAGGCCCCTACCACATATCTATATATTCATGAGCTAGAATCCTTAAACATACAACCCTGTCTTGCTCCAGCAGGTGACTTCAAGAAATTAAAGGGCCATCTGGTACACTTAACTGTTAACATCTCCCTACAGGTATTACTCAATCATCTGGAGTCAAATACTTTAACTCTTCTGTCTAAAGGATGCAGTCTGTAAATATGGAAACAGAGAGCAAGTTTATTTAAACTGCGATATTATCTTTTTGACCAAACTACTTTCGTTATTTACATAAAAGTAAAGCAAATTATTCATATCTGGCAAGATGAAACAGAAAAGCCAAGTCTTTTGTATAACCATTTATTTGACTCTTAGCAGTAACCCATTCAAAAGTACCTATGTATTGATATGCAAAAAAACCACCTGCTCATCTAGCCAGTACACCAGGTTCCTTGGCCTCGGCAAACAAACCTGACCTTATTTGAAAATTTAATTTCTTAACTTCCCACATCCTTATTCACAGATTAGAAGATAAAGTGGGATAGAGAATTTAGCAACAGGTTTAAAAGACCCAATGTGAAATCTAGAGCTACACTGCTGAGCACCTCTCAGAGAATTTTAAGATTGATAAAGGAAAAGCTTTGGCACTCCGAGGGAAGAAAGAAGTCTATACTATATCATATAAATTCCTAAATCTTATGAGTTAGGCTTATAGATAAGATACTTATGGAACAACTTTGAAAATAGCCCATTTTCAAAGTAAAGTATGCTTAAAAGGAGTTCTTAACATATGTAACTTTATATATGTACATATACATATGTGTGTATCTCTTTTAAGTTTAAAAATTTCTATCATATATTACATTTAATTGGCTCCATTTTTCAAGAAACAAAGTCTAGGGCTTCCCTGGTGGCGCAGTGGTTGAGGGTCCGCCTGCCGATGCAGGGGACACAGGTTCG
>NW_006795268.1:0-286 GCF_000442215.2 Lipotes vexillifer | reverse complement strand
AATTGAAAGCAGTGTGAAATTTTGCTGTTCAGAATGCATGTTGACCAAATTCTATATTGAGAAGAGGTCTGAATTTACCCAGAGTAACCCTTTCTCAGCATCTTTGAATAAAGGCCATAGAAAGTGGGCTATATATAATATCCTGACAGGTATGTAGAACTCATAGCAATTGCCCTAAAGAGCTTACCTAGCGTAGATGCATATGAATGCATTTAATGATGGTTTTATTGGCAGCAGTGCCAACATACACAGTCTGTTTGGTTTTATATCATTCTCATTACCTGCT
>NW_006795267.1:0-1185 GCF_000442215.2 Lipotes vexillifer | reverse complement strand
AGTCCGCCTGCCAATGCAGGGGACGCGGGTTTGTGCCCCGGTCCGGGAGGATCCCACATGCCGTGCAATGGCTGGGTCCGTGAACCATGGCCGCTGAGCCTGTGCGTCTGGAGCCTGTGCTCCTCAACGGGAGGGCCACAACAGTGAGAGGCCCGCGTACCACAAAAAAAAACAAAAACAAAAAACATACATTCATACAAATGTACAAGGGGATACATACTAAATAAGTAGAGTCTCTTTCCCAAAATCATAAATATTCAAAAAAGATGTTTAAAAGGTTTAATATTTAAAATGGCTACTCAGAAGCCATCAGTTGTAAGAATGACGTTTATAAGATATTACTCTGAGCACTTCATTACTTTGGCCACATCCTGAAGCAATCTTTAATAATTTCTTTAATGGAATGAGATCAGAGCTATAATGAACCTCTTTAACTTTTTTAATGGATATTTTATTAGTTAAAATAGATATTTGCTTCTCTTTGTTTGAACCTCTTATAAAAATCCCACATCAGGCACACTGGATATTAAAAAATAAAAACAGAAACCAGCTCGCCTTATTTTGATCAATCAGATCTAAATATATTTTTGAGCCAGTCAAACCCAAGATGTTTTTGAGGACCCAACAGACAGAGAATGCAGAGCTAAAATAACTTTAAAATTCTAATACTTTTTTTTTCCTTCCACAATGAGGCTTGGACATCTATAATAATTATAAATATCATATCAATCTCTTTTCTACTGGACACCAAGTGACATGATGAGATCACCACTAGTGGATCCGGAGCAAAGCATGCATAGGGCATCACTGTGCCTTCATCCAAGAATAGGAATCCTGAGCTGACCCTTTTGTCTAAAATTTCTGCTAGAAATTAATGAATTCACTGTTGTCAATCAACTGATGGGGCATATTTATTGAGTCCGTAAATTAGACCCATAAGCAGTGTGGTAGACTTTTTATAGCCTGGAAACTATTGCAGAAAATGGAACAAAAAGATTTATAGCTGTTAGGCTGGCACAGTCTTTGGAGTAGGGTGGCAAAAAAAATAGTGAAGAAGTTTTCAGATTGAAAGTGTAAAAGTGATAAGTAAGCAAGTCCTGAATTTAATTTTTATAGTACACAGGCCTCTCAGTGTTGTGGCCTCTCCCGTTGTGGAGCACAGGCTCCAGACACGCAGGCTCAGCA
>NW_006795266.1:0-202 GCF_000442215.2 Lipotes vexillifer | reverse complement strand
AAATATTTCCAAAGCCACACTTTTTGTGCACTTCTTAGACAGTGATTTTTTTAAAGAAAGTCACTGTCTAAGAAGTGCACAAAAAGTGTGGCTTTGGAAATATTTCCAAAGCCACACTTTTTGTGCACTTCTTAGACAGTGACTTTCTTTAAAAAAATCACTGTCTAAGAAGTGCACAAAAAGTGTGGCTTTGGAAATATTT
>NW_006795264.1:0-2161 GCF_000442215.2 Lipotes vexillifer | reverse complement strand
TAAAAAAAAAAAAAAAAAAAAAAAAAAAAAAGAGGATTCAAAGCATGTTCCATTTATGCCTCACTTGGCTATCAGCCAGTTTGGTAGAAAATATGTTTTTTAAATAAATTCTTTAATTGGAGAATATTCTGAGAGAACTTCACTCAAAATGAATAAATCTAAAGAAACATCAATACAATCCTGCCGGGCTAAGTTGTCAAAAAGCAATCTACGGTCAGGCTTCACATTAATGGAGATTTAATATATTTTCTTTTAATACATTTTTGTACTACAGAGAAAAAACCTACTTTTTATGGCTGCTAGAAGGAGTGGATCAAGATGATATATTTGACAGAGAACTCCTTGTCAATAAAAAAATCAATTCTAGTGAATTTCAAGGCTATTCAAACTCAGAATAATCCCCGTTCCAAATTTTAATGCAGTTCGAGTATTATCTCCATTTCAAAGTTTCAGCATTACTGACTGAATACTAGTTATCTTCCTTAATTTTCCAAGCATTCTGAGTAGATAGTTTTTTCACTGAGTAAATTTCAATACTTTAAGTAGCATAATAAAAGTTGTGTTTGCCTATAGTAATTTCCCACGAAGTAACCAAGATAATAACCTTATTTGATTTTGGCTGAAAAAATATTTGCTCATTATATTAACATGGATCACATACTCAGATCTTTGATGGTAAACACATTTAATTGAAATATGGGAAAATAAATTGTTACTTAAAATATTCAGAGTTTAAACTTCTCTAGAGCATTTTACCGAGGCATATTAAGATCATATTCTTTCTATGATTCGTTTATTCATTTAACTCCATTTATTTGTCAGTCTGCCCTTTCAAGTCATCCTAAAGATCTTTACTGAAGACATATCATGTGTTCTATCATGAGACCGCCAAGATAAATACCATAGTTTCCTAATTGTTATAGGACAAATGGTCCAGTAGAGAGGAGATACAGTTGAAGAGTAATGATGATACAATACGCTTAAGGCATGTATGGAATGATGCAGTGCCCCAAGGAGGGAGGGGCAGATTTTGCCTGGTGCAAACACCAAAAAATATTATAAAGGAGCTGGATTAGGATTTTTAGAATGAATATGAATTCTAAGTGAGCTGAGGATGGAGGAGGGATAATCTAGGCAAAGTTAATAACGTGTGCTTGGAAGGTCAGCACAAGTTCAAAGAACTCAAGTGATCCGTGGTGATTAAAGAGCAGCATGCAAGTGAGGAGTGGGTAGAAGGTGTTGTTGGAGAGCAAGGAAGAGCTAGACCAAGGTTCTCTCCTAAGGAGTTTGTTGTTAATCCTGGTCACTAATTAATTTTTTTCTTCTTTTTTTTTTTTTTTCTTTTTTAACTTTGCAAGTATTTTCTCCCAGTCTATGGCTTTTTTTTTTGAGTATAATTGCTTTACAATGTTGTGTTAGCTTCTGCTCTACAATGAACTGAATCAGCTATATGTATACCTATATCCCCTCCCTCTGGGTCATTAATTTCTGACTTTTTTCTTCTCCATAATGATCGTCATAGTTAGAAGCCACGTGTAGTGTAAAGCCTAAAATTAAAGCCCAATACTACCTGCTTGGCACCTGGTAGAATTGGGAGAGCCTCAGCTGGTCTAATTGCAAGCTCACCTCCCCACTCTGCTCCCCCAGATCAGGTCCCCTAACCCTCCCTATCAAACTGACCAGGTGCAGTGCCTACTTATTCAAACAAGCCGACCACACCCTTCTAAGGAAGCAGGGACGCCTCACTCTCTTGATCCTACAAAACCTGCCTTCCACAGCCCCTGTTGTTCACTGTTCCCCGAGCACAGCTCTTATGTGGCCCTGATGGAATGCACAGTTTCTTCCCCTGGGCCGTGACCACCTCTGACTATTAAACTGCTGTTGATTTCACCTGTCCAGTGTCAGGTATCATGTATTCGGCCATCCCCATCACCACAGAGTGGGAAGCCCTTCCCCTCCCCACCAACAGGGTAAATAGGAGGTGATTAGAACACCATGTCAAGGAAAAATTAAGCTGTCTGAACACCAGCAAGGAGTTATCTTTACGACATCTTCTGTTCCCTGCTATCCATTATTCATGATTAATCAAAAATATAGCGGATGGGCTTCCCTGGTGGCGCAGTGGTTGAGAGTCCGCCTGCCGATGCAGGGGACACGGGTT
>NW_006795263.1:0-1011 GCF_000442215.2 Lipotes vexillifer | reverse complement strand
CGAACCCGTGTCCCCCCTGCATCGGCAGGCGGACTCCCAACCACTGCGCCACCAGGGAAGCCCTGTGCCCTTTTTTAAAACAGCAAAACATCCAAATGCAACAGGGACTCTTCATACCTCGCTGGTGGGAGCACAAACGGACACAAGGACTTTGGAAAGGACTTTGGAAAAGACTTTGGCGGTGCACCTGAAACTAACATGTTACACATCAATTACACCTCAACAATAATAAAAGCGTTTGGCAGTTTCTTCTACAGTTAAACATAAGCCTCCCCTACAAGTCAGCCAGCAGCCAGTCCACCCCAGTCATCCACCCAAGAGACACAAAGACACACATCCACACAAAGACCTGGATGCAACTGCTCATTGCAGATTCCTTTCCCATTGCCAAAACGTGGAAACAACCCAAATGTCCTTCAACAGGTCAGTCGGTAAACACAAGGGTCCACCCACTCCATGGTCCACGACTCAGCAGTAGAAAGAATGAAACTCTGACAGAAACAATGGCTTGGATGATTCAAAATAGCTACGCTGCGTGGACAAAGCCAGACACCAAAGAGAACATACTCTATGATTCTCGGTAGAAAAGTCTAGAAAATGCAGACTAATTCACAGTGGTGTGGTTGTAGGGGCTGGAGGGGGGAGTGGGTGGAGTCCCAAAGGGGCAGGAGGAAACTTCCAGGGGACGATGGGGAGGTGTTCATTATCTCCACAGTGTGATGGTTTCATGGGTGTGCACATGTGTCGAAATACCAAGTTGTATGTTTTAAATACGTGCATTTTTGTAGGTCAAGTATACATCAGTAAAGTTGTAAAAATTGTAAAAGAAAAGAATCCAACAAATGAACGGATAAACACCATGCAGTCCCTCCACACAGGGGAACATCACTCAGCCATAAAAAGGGGTGAAGCCCTGACACTTGCTACAGCATGGATGGACCTTGAGAACACGATGCTCAGTGAGAGAAGCCAGACACAGAAAGACACACAGGGTGTGATTCCATTGATGGG
>NW_006795262.1:0-542 GCF_000442215.2 Lipotes vexillifer | reverse complement strand
TTTGGGAGGTGATTAGGTCATGAGGCCAGAGACCTCAAACATGGGATTAGTGACCGAATAAATGTAGCACACAGAAGATCTCATGCCCATCACATGATTTCATTGCCGAGCGAGAAGACCCACATTATGAACCAGATATTTGTCCCTCACCAGACACTAAGTCAGCTGGCAACTTGTTGTTTTTTAAAATAATTAATTAATTAATTAATTATTAATTATTTTTTTGGCTGCGTTGGGTCTTTGTTGCAGTGTGTGGGCTTCTCATCGGGTGGCTTCTCTTGTTGCGGAGCATGGGCTCTAGGCGTGCGGGTTTCAGTAGTTGTGGCACATGGGCTCAGTAGTTGTGGCCTGTGGGCTCTAGAGTACAGGCTCAGTATTTGTGGTGCATGGGTTTAGTTGTTCCATGGCATGTGGGATCTTCCGGGACCAGGGCTCGAACCCGTGTCCGCTTTATTGGTAGGCAGATTCTTAACCACTGTGCCACCAGGGAAGCCCCTGGTAACTTGTTCTTGAACTTTTCAGCCTCAGCAATTATGAGAAAA
>NW_006795261.1:0-218 GCF_000442215.2 Lipotes vexillifer | reverse complement strand
GAACATACAAGAAATGTTTAACAAGGACCTAGAAGAACTAAAGAGCAAACAAACAATGATGAAACACAAAAATTGAAATAAAAAATTCTCTAGAAGGAATCAGTAGCAGAATAACTGAGGCAGAAAATGGGTAAGTGACCTGGAAGATAAAATACTCGAAATAACTACTGCAGAGCAGAATAAAGAAAAAAGAATGAAAAGAATTGAGGACAGTCTCA
>NW_006795259.1:0-203 GCF_000442215.2 Lipotes vexillifer | reverse complement strand
ACCATGAGCGCTCTCACCATGTGCACTGCCACCATGATAACTGTCACACTGTGCACTATCAACCGGGGCATTATCACTATGCGCAATGTCACCACGCCACTGTTAACGTGAGCACTGTCACCATGGGCACTCTCTCCATAGGCACTCTAACTGTGGGTACTATGACTGAATTCACTATTACCATGGGTACTGTCAACATGGGC
>NW_006795258.1:0-1841 GCF_000442215.2 Lipotes vexillifer | reverse complement strand
GCCCCTTCCTGGCCAGAGGGACTCGGGCACTGGGTCTGAGTCATCCACTTCCTCCCTCTGGATTGGATGACCAGCATCCCTCCCCTGACCCTGTCCTGCTCTGTGAGGATAAGAGGCAGGGAGAGAGGGCTGGGCAAAAGCAGCTGGACACGCCAAGGTGAGAACCCCCAGCGGGAGCCCGACATCTGGGTGTCACCGTGGAGCAGGATGGCTGAGCCTCAGATCCGGAGCACTGAGGCCCCAGATCCCCTGGCCTGGATAGACCCCCTGATCACTGGGGGCCCCGACTCCACCTACACCCCACACCCTGCACCCCACACCCTGCAGACCCCACACCCTGCAGACCCCGCACCCCACAGACACCCCACCCCACAGAACCCACACCCCACAGACCCCCAGCCAAGCTCCAGCTGCCGCTCCGCGCTCCTTCCAGATGCTCCATCTGCTGGTGCTGGTGCTGCCCCTCCTGGTGAGCCTGGTCCATGCAGCCGCTGGTGAGTCCTGACCCTGGGCCTGTGCTGTCTCTGTCCCCTCACCCCACCCCCCACAAGCCCAGGGGTGGGTGGGTGGGTTCAGAGAAGCCCAGGGTGGTGCTGGCACAGGGAAGGGCTGAGCCCGGCGGCCGGGCCGTGCTGTGTCCTGAAGGCACTTCCTGCCCCAGCCCCAGACCAGGCCCTGCAGCGAGCAGGCATCGTAGGGGGACGGGAGGCCCCTGGGAGCAAGTGGCCCTGGCAGGTGAGCCTGAGAATCAGCACCCAGTACTGGAAACACATCTGCGGGGGCTCCCTGATCCACCCCTGGTGGGTGCTGACCGCGGCCCACTGCGTCGGACCGTGAGTCTCCACAGGGCCTGGTGGGTAGGGGTGGGCCTGGGGCTCCACTCACGCTCCTGGGTGTCCCGGAGGTGGCTCAGCCCCTGAGTAGGTGCCCCTCTCTCTCCCCAGGCAAGTCCAAGACCCCACAGTCCTCAGGGTGCAGCTGCGGGAGCAGCACCTCTATTACCAGGATGAGCTGTTGCCCATCAGCAGGGTCATCCCCCACCCCAACTACTACACAGCTAAGAACGGAGCAGACATCGCCCTGCTGGAGCTTGGGGACCCCGTGAACATCTCCAGCCACGTCCATCCGGTCACCCTGCCCCCTGCCTCGGAGACCTTTCGCCCGGGGACTCGGTGCTGGGTGACAGGCTGGGGCAACTTGAACAGTGGAGGTGAGTGTCAGGGACCGCTGGAGGGGGACTTGGGCACATCACGGCTCCACCACCTGGGGCTTCCTCTGGGGAACAGGGTCCCCACCGGCCGGCTCAGGGCGGTGACCCCACACTCTCCTGATGCAGCATCCTCCCTCTCCTCTCACCCCCAGAACCCCTGCCACCGCCATTTCCCCTGGAGCAGGTGAAGGTCCCCATCGTGGAAAACAGCATCTGTGACATGAAATACCACACTGGCCTCTACACAGGGAACAACATCCCGATCGTCCGGGACGACATGCTCTGTGCCGGGAATAGCAAGAGGGACTCCTGCCAGGTGGGTCTCGCATCCCCCTGCAGCCCCCAGCCGCCCAGGCCTCACAGCCACTGCTGACCCCTCCCCTCCCCAGGGCGACTCTGGAGGGCCCCTGGTCTGCAAGGTGAATGGCACCTGGCTGCAGGCGGGTGTGGTCAGCTGGGGCGACGGCTGTGCTCAGCCCAACCGGCCAGGCATCTACACCCGCATCACCCACTACTTGGACTGGATCCACCAGTACGTCCCTGAGGAGCCCTGAGCCCGGTCCCCAGGGTTGCCACCTGGGTCAGCGGAGAAGCCAGCCCCCTCCTGTCCCCACACCGCTGCTTCCTGCTG
>NW_006795256.1:0-258 GCF_000442215.2 Lipotes vexillifer | reverse complement strand
TCTCTATCCTAAGACAATGCACTAGGAAAGCACTAGGAATTCTTAAGCACTAGGAATACAGAGCCGACCAAGGGGCAAGTTCCTAGCCTTCGAGTATACATAATCATTATAGCAAATGCTTAAATAGCACTCAGTATGTAACTCACCACAGCAGTCTTATTATCCTCCTTTTTAATAGGTGAGCAGAGGAAGCCTCAGGGAAGTCATAGGGTAAAGCCAGAATTTGAACCTAGGTAGACTAGTACACTCTCCACGGCT
>NW_006795253.1:0-332 GCF_000442215.2 Lipotes vexillifer | reverse complement strand
CTCTTTAGTTCTTGTAGGTCCTTGTTAAACATTTCTTGTATTTTCTCCATTCTATTTCCAAGATTTTGCATCATGTTTACTATCATTACTATGAATTCTTTTTCAGGTAGACTGCCTATTTCGTCTTCATTTGTTTGGTCTGGTGGGTTTTCCCCTTGTTCCTTCATCTGCTGTGTGTTTCTCTGTCTTCTCAGTTTGTTTAACTTACTGTGTTTGGGGTCTCCTTTTTGCAGGTGCAGGTTCGTAGTTCCCATTGTTTTTGTCTGCCTCCAGTGGCTAAGGTTGTTTCAGTGGGTTGTGTAGGCTTCCTGATGGAGGGGACTAGTGCCTGT
>NW_006795252.1:0-205 GCF_000442215.2 Lipotes vexillifer | reverse complement strand
TGAGTTGTGTGTACTGATTTTGCGTCTTTACTGAATTCATTAATTATTTCTAACAGTTTTTTTGTGTGTGTGTGTGGAATGATGTGGAAAATTGAACTTTCAAAATCCCGGTGTTTCTACCACATCCAAGGCATCCACAAGCGGGAACAAAGGGAAGTCCTTTCTATTGGGAAGTCCTAATAAGTCTTTCCACAGTGCCTCTAAA
>NW_006795251.1:0-4972 GCF_000442215.2 Lipotes vexillifer | reverse complement strand
TTTACTGCTTGTATCCTACTTTTGAATTGCTGCTTTGATAATTAACACTTCTGTGGAGAAAAGCTATCAGAGGAAAGGTGAGGTGATACTGAAACTC
The DNA here is from genome assembly GCF_000442215.2 of Lipotes vexillifer. Classification (NCBI taxonomy): domain Eukaryota; kingdom Metazoa; phylum Chordata; class Mammalia; order Artiodactyla; family Lipotidae; genus Lipotes; species Lipotes vexillifer. The sequence goes on along the minus strand of NW_006795251.1, from coordinate 4,875 downwards.
ATCCAGCCTGTCACTATATAACATCTTAATTAGAGAAAAGCTGGCCTAACACCACCTGGAACTATTAATAATATTATCCTCTGAGGCCACATCACTGGGTTGTGGTAGTGACGTATCATCACTGAGGAATTATATTTGGCTGATAATAACAAAATCCCCCAAAGTTGTGGCTTCAACAAGATGAGTTGTAGAAGGCCTTGGATTTTTTTCTCCCTCACATATGGAAGTTAACAAAGAAAGGCATACCAATGCTAGTATGGTGGTTCTACAATGTCCTCAGGGACCCAGGCTCCACCCTAATCTCTGGGTATGGCCCTCATCCTCATGGCTTCCCAGCTGGCTGCTGGAACTCCAGCCATCACATCCTCATTCTTCAATGAAGAGAAGCCCTCACTCCTCAACTCAATTGGAGGGAAATGTGGAACCGCCAACTGAGTTAGCCTCTTAAAAGAACTTTTCTAGACTCCATCCCATATATCTCACTGGAAGAGTAGTTTAACCTGGACTCATTGCTGCCTCTGCTCATGTAGGGGTTCTGTTAGAAAGGAAAATGGGGGTATGGATAAGGCTCTATAGGTCTCTGCCCAAGATATAGATGATGTTATGGGGTGATCTCTACATTTCTATTACAGTACTTGGGTTCCTATGAATGTAGGCTCCAAGCCAGAGACCTGTGTTGTATTAATTCTGTGCTTGGGCAGAAGCCAGTACCCAGCCCTCACTAGACATGAAAGATAAAGCTGGATAAAATTTCTCAAGCTCAGGTTGTCCTAGAAGCAAGTCTCCCCATCAGGTCAGTTTCAACTTACTGCCCCATCTCGCAGCTTAGATGTTAAACCACAGAAAGCCAGGTACCATCAGTAATCTATGGTCAGAAACCCCACCCTGTGGTGCGTTCTAATCTCTGAGGGGCAGAGCCATAGGTGTCCTCAGAAGAGCTTCAGAAGTCGAGGATAGGGACTCTGGCACCTCTACCCACTGCATCAAAAGCAGCCCCCTCTGAGCCCATCAGAACAGACAGCGGCCATCAAGTCAGCTGTCAAGGTAAACCTCATAGAGTAAGAGGAACTCAACTTCAGGTTAATTAACTTCAGGGTAATTCTAAGCAAAGGCACCAGAAAATAAATGAGAATGGCATGGGGCTAAGGAGAAAACCAGCTGAACCCAAGGACAGGGAGAAGGGCAAGTGGAAAAGGCAGAAAGAAGCAACAAAGGGTTTCTCTCACTGGTTTGGGTGAGAACAAACCTCCAAATAATAATAACCCTTTGCTGAGTGTTTACTAGGATATTGAACGTCAAGGGCTGCGCTAAGTGCTTTACGCACAGGAGCCCATTTAATCTTCAAATCAGTCCTAAAACAATGTGCAAGAGAAGACTGTGCTCAAACATGGTGCATGAGTAGCTCAAGGTGATGTCAGTCAGAGATCTGTTGGATTCTAGACCCCCATCAATCCTTCTGGGTCTCCCCGATGAAGAAAAGCAGTCACCTCCAGCCTTCCCATAACCTAAGTTTCTGCTAAAGTCAAGGCCCATGAGACAACCCCTCTCCCAGCCAGGAATCCCCCTCCAGCTTCCTACTAGCTTCTCCACCAAATTAGGCTCAAAGAATGCAAACGAGTTTTAATGTTCGCCTTATAGCAAAGACAGCTAGGAAAATACTTTACCGGCTCAAGTCAAAGTAGATGTTTTGAAAACTACAGAAAACTATAAAGTTGCCTGTTCACAAACTATGCTCTGAGTTTTGGCAGATCTGCTGCAAAAGACCTCAAGGAATAAAGCAAGCCCGAGAGAGCACCTTACGAGCTCCGTCAGCCCACCGCCAGCAGCCCAGCCTGCAGGAGCAACTCAGCTGGGAACGTCTGAAGCCTAGGCAGGAGGAGGGGGCAGGGGGCCCGGCAATGCAGCCTGGGAAAGGAGCTGGTGGCCTCCAAGCCTGAGGAGGCCCTACCCCCTACCCTAGCTTTTGTGAAGAAAGAGCACACCCGGACGGCTGACTCACAGTCCTCCAAGTCTCAAAAGGGAACCATGGGCACCTCGCTCCTCTTCAAGGGCAGAGGAGGGACCACCTGATGCGCCTAGGAAAATCCAAGGTAAGCTCAGGGCGCTCAGCGGCCCGGGTGAACGCCAGAGCGTCCAGCCTGCCTGCGCGGTGGCTGGGGCCGCCCCCCTCGCCCCCGAAGTCCTGGCTGCGTGAGTTCTGTTCACCCGGGTAGCTATGGAAGCCTGCTTTTCACTCCGGTTCAGGCTATAGGTCCTAAATCCACTTCCCAAATGAGAACGCTGGCCCGCGCTTGCATACACTATACACCCGGGCGTGCCCTTCCCTGCTTCTGACCGCAAGAGAGGAAAGGAGTTCGTCCTTATCACGCAGGGACCGAACTGAATCTCGACATGTAAACCAGGAACCCCCCTCCCCGGGAAAAGATAAGAAGAGGGTTTGTCTTGGGTGCTGGGGAACAGACGCCATACCTCGAGGGCGGGAGCCCGCCTTGCTAACGCGGGCAGCACCCAAAACCCTGGGGAAACAGCCGTCCTTTTGGAGAACACGGCCGAACCTGAGGTTGAAACTGGATTTCCCACCTCTCCCCTGGAATCCCCACGTAGAATTTAAGACAGTCAAGTCCACGGTGCAGGTCTGAGCTGACCTACCGCCCCAGTCAGAGGCTGAAAGGAGGCTAGAGAAGCAGGAGTGGAGAGCATCCGGGTGGGAAAGTCTGCTGGGGTGCGGAACACCAGTGGGGGCCGTCCCCCTAGCCTGGTGCCCCCGCCCCGGGGCGCCACGTTCATGCTGTGTCTCAGGCACTGAGTAAAGCCCTTTGCCTGGATTGTCTCACTGGGAGGTTGTGAGGAAAGGGTCACTGCGACCCCATTTTACAGATAAGGAAGCCCAGTCTAGGGAGGTTAAGAGACTCACCCCAAGTGACAGTGGCAGAGCGTCTGCCTCCAGAGCCACTTCCCTAAAGGAACATCAGGCTCTCACCTACGGGATGAGTAGCTGCCCCTCTGCTGGGAGAGCAGGGAAGCAGGGACAGGACCTCTCCCAGCAGCCATGGCCCTCTCATCCTTTGCGGGCCAGGTGGAAACTCCATTCCCCCTTCCTGTTCTGTGACTGGATGGGTAAGGCGGGCCAGCCCTGCCGTGTCTTCCCACCTCTCACTGTGTCACTGTACCCCCCTGGGGGGCTCTGCTCTCCCATCCCCGGTATCCCGTGTTCCCCACTAGCTCTAGAAAACCTCCCTTTCTGCTTCTCCCCGCGGGCCTGCCCTGGGCTTCCAATCACCTTTCTATCCAACCTGATGGAGTGAATGTTTTCCAGCCCATGCCACCCCCAACCAGACCCTGCACACCTGGAGTGAGCGTGCAGCCAGCCCTAACTTCCCTCACGGGAGCAAGCAAGTGGATTTCAGGATACTAAGCAGCTCTCAGCACTCGAGAGACCACTTCATCCTTTTGCTGAGTAAAGGAGTTTCCCATGTTCCTTGGAAGATTAGTTCCACAAGTTGTCCCTAGGAAGAGGTTTACGCTCAGGTAAGTCTGGAAGATGGAGCATAATAGCTCTCATTTAGAGATTCCCAATACCTTTAATGCTCATTGTGGGGGCTCTGAGAAAACTTGCAGTAAATACTGGATTCAGAAGTCCAGTACTTCTCAAATTTATTTGACCCGAGAACATTTTGTTTTGAGGAGTGGGCACCTTTTTTAGAAAACAGTGTTCAGTGGAACACACTTTGTGCGATATGAGAGTAGATAAAAGTTAGTTTTCCTCAATCATAGTGATCTCAGGGGCTGCAAGGGGCTGCAGCTTGAAGGTTCCCTGACTAGGGATCAAACCCCTGACTAGGAATCAAATCCAGGCCTCAGTGGTAAAAGTGCCGAATCCCAGCCACTAGAGCACGAGGACCAGCAGGCTTGAAACAGAACCTTGGTCCTCATCTTCTCTGAAGAAAGAATTCAGCAAAGAGACAAAAGGTAGTGAAGCAGGTAAAGCATTTATTAGAAGAAAAGTACATGCAGAAAGGCACACAGGTGGGCTCAGAGACACAGTCACACTTTTGAGGTGACTTAAATTGTTTATATGGGGGCAGTTTTCCGGGTTCCCTCTGGCCAATCATCTTGCTTTGTCTTGCATCATGCCTGTATTTGCTCTGACTCAGGGCCCTTCCTGATGTGTACATGCGTCCTCTAGCCAAGGTGGATTCCAGCATGAGGGTCTCTGGGAGGTTGGCAGGACATATTATGGGCTAGTGCCCCTTCCCTTTTTTGACCCCTGAGGAACCTTTTTGCACATGTGTAGTCAGGGAAGTCTCCTTGAGCTCAGGAATGAAAAATGTGCTCATCTTATCTCTCTACTCAAGCAGAGCTCAGCTCCTCTCTGCTCCTGCCTTTTTTTCCTTTTAGTGCCAGCAGGAGACAAGCTCCAGCTGTTCAGCCCAGAGCCCGTCTACCTCCTACCTCAATAGGTGAAGGTTCTTTTTTCCTTACATAGTCTATACTTTTATAATTAAAACATATCTTCATAGACTGTAAGGTCCCCTTAAATTCACGATAGCCTAATGAAGATCTGAACCCATTTACTTATTCTGTGGAGACAGGGAGTAGGCATATAACGTGGCCGAGAGGCACTGATGCTAAGTGATGGACGGGTGTTCTGTACCCTCAATAACATCAGTAGTTCTCAAACTTTTTGGCCTCAAGACCACTTTATTAAGTTTTTTTTTTTAAACAGAGAACAGGAGTGTTTATTTATTTATTTATTTATTTTTAAATTTACTTATTTATTTATTTACTTATATTTTGGGCTGTGTTGGGTCCTCATTTCTGTGCGAGGGCTTTCTCTAGTTGTGGCAAGCAGGGGCCACTCTTCATCGCGGTGCG
>NW_006795250.1:0-297 GCF_000442215.2 Lipotes vexillifer | reverse complement strand
AGAAGAAGATCTAAGTGAAGTGGAGATAGCCAATCTCCTCAACAAGAGTTCAAGGTAATGACTGTAAAGATGACCAAAGAACTCAGGAGAAGAACCGACGACCAGAGCAAGAAGTTAGAATGTTTGAAAAAAGAGTTAGACCATTAAAGAACAACAAAACAGAGATGAGGAATACAATAACTGAAATGAAAAATACACTAAAAGGGAACTACTGTAGACTAAATGATACAGAGGAATGAATCAGAAAACTGAAGGACAGAGTACTGGCCATCACTGAAGATGAACGGTAAAACAATA
>NW_006795248.1:0-247 GCF_000442215.2 Lipotes vexillifer | reverse complement strand
CAGGTCTAAATCTGGGTGAAGGTGTTTGGTCCTTCCAGGCTTCCCAAGAAGGAGAACTATTCCTGTCTTGCTGTGAATGGCACTCACACAGTAATGTAGTTTCACATACAGCTTGGGAAGCACACAGGCATGGAAAACACTCGCTTTGGAAACGTCCCTGATGGCTTCACCCTCTACTATGTTCCAGACGTCGAACTTCTTAACGGCCTTGTCCTTGGGCACGCATCAGGCACAGCTGGTGTAGGGA
>NW_006795247.1:0-328 GCF_000442215.2 Lipotes vexillifer | reverse complement strand
AGCATCCTAAGAGACTACTACAAGCAACTCTATGCCAGTAAAATGGACAACCTGAAAGAAATGAACAAATTCTTGGAAAGATATAACCTTCTAAGACAGAACCAAGAAGAAATAGAACATATGAACAGACCGATCACAAGTAATGAAATTGAAACTGTGATTAAAAGTCTTCCAACAAACAAAAGTTCAGGACCAGATGGCTTCACAGGTGAGTTCTATCAAACATTTGGACAAGAGCTAACACCCACCCTTCTCAAATCTTTCAAAAAAATTGCAGAGGAAGGAACACTCCTAAACTCATTCTATGAGGCCACCATCACCCTGATAC
>NW_006795245.1:0-1458 GCF_000442215.2 Lipotes vexillifer | reverse complement strand
CGTTGTGGAGCACAGGCTCTGGACGCGCAGGCTCAGCGGCCATGGCTCACAGGCCCAGCCGCTACGCGGCATATGGGATCTTTGCGGACCGGGGCACGAACTCGTGTCCCCCGCATCGGCAGGCGGACTCTCAACCGCTGTGCCACCAGGGAAGCCCAAGAATGTTTATTATTTTAATAACAGATGACAGATATTTAGTACATTTACTGAGTCAAGTCTACTTAGGGAAACCAAGGAATGTAAAGCATAATTTTTAAGCACCACCATTATAATATTATTAATTCTTATTTATATTTATTATTATTGTTGGTAATTGTGTTAGGAGGACCTCTTTGACAATCTAATAAGTGGTTAAATTAATTAGGTTAGAAAGTGAACCCCATTTAACATCCCCTCCCTCAAAATGAATAATTACATAAATAAATGAATAAAATCATATTTTATCATACCTACAGAATTTAGCATTTGATTTCAAGGTGTTGGCACATTCCTCTGAAGACCAATCTTGGACCTCAGTTTAATTTTGAAAATATATCAGGAGAATGGCTTAGACATAGGAAAATAAGATTCTTTAGATACAAAATAGACAGATGTTAGTACTCCATGTAATATACATATTTTTTCATTATTTTAAGTTTAGATCATTAGAAACCTCGATATTTTAAGACTTCTCATTCACAAATACATTCAAAATCAATTATTGAATAAATGTTCCAGAATATTCACAGGATGGGGACTCCTTAGTAATGTAGAAAGACGTGCTATCTGTGTCAGTAGAGTTTATAATCTAACGGCTCATGCAACCAGCTAGACTATAGATTTTAACTGTGATTTCAATTAAGTATTAAGCATTTCCCTCATAGTCATAACAATGATCACAAAGTAACATTCGCAGATTTCCTATGAATTATTTAACACAGAACTATTTTTAAAAGGGGCTCTTATTTCATTTCAACACAAACATACCTGTTAGCTCTCTAGCTTTTCTTCTCTCTTAGTTTTGTGTTTCCCAAGTGCCAAAATTAGAAGTTTTGCAATACAAATAGTAGCATGATGTAATAATCAGATAAGCTTACAAATTTCTGTTACACCACAAATTGCCAGGTACAGATTAGACCCGGATTTATGGAAGACTAAATGTACACTTCACAGTTTTGCTTCAAAGAGATTCACTCACTTAAAGTAGTTAGAATGAAGCAAAAAGTCAAGACAGTGTTAAAATAAACACCTGAACTTAAAAAAAAATCTAGAAGAAAACGAAGTAATATGTTTATAAATATGAATTAGGCAAGGCTTTAATCAAAACAAAATGCATACAGGAAACTGTTAATAAGCACATTAAACACTAGTGAGAGTTTTTTTCCCTGACATATACATTATATAAAAATAACTTACTCAGGGCTTCCCTGGTGGTGCAGTGGTTGAGAGTCCGCCTGCCGATGCAGGGGACGCGGATTC
>NW_006795244.1:0-3189 GCF_000442215.2 Lipotes vexillifer | reverse complement strand
CAAAAAAAAAAAAAAAAAAAAAAAAAACTAGATCCAGAAAAGCAAACCAAACTTTAAAAAAAACAAAATTAAACATTTATTTGATAGAATTTACAAGGTGATCAGAATATTTGCAGATGTCTTTTCAGGTCAAGCTACCTGTCTTCTTCAACCACGTTGATGAGTCATATTTCCCTTTTCCTATAGAGGAAGGATACAAAACAAACAAAACTATTTCAAACAACAACTCCAACTGCTGAAGAGTCACTTTAACTGGAGTTTGAAAAGAATGCCAACATCCAGCTACCCTTGACATTTGTGGAAGAAGTTTTGTGCAATGGGAAGAGCACCAGACTCCCCTTTCCAGTCCAGGCTCTGCCACCTGACCAGCTACAGTAAGTTTCTCAACCTCTGAGTTGCCATCTGTAAAATGGGTGTAATAAACAGAGACTACCTTATTATAAATATTATAGATTCTCTTGATGCAAATTAGCAACATCCCCACCCCACGCAGTAGGTGCTTAAGACATATTTGTTTAAATAATAAATAAGATACAAATTAAGGATTTTAGGATTTATTGTGTCCAGTCCCTAAATGACACCACTGTATCCCTACTCCCACCCAATTAGTACCTAATTTGAAAATCACAGATCTAGGTCCAGCCACTGATGGCCTCCAAGAGTCAAATGCCTATAATTGCTAGCTCCTTAATAAAAAGGTTAAAATGATGACCGTGGTATAGATAAAGAACGTCTCCCCAACTCATCATTTGTTTTTCAAGTAATAGAGTACCTTTGCACTGTCTGGAAGTTCTGCAAGTGATTTCAACCCCTAATTGAAACCAAGTGGTTTCATCATTTCCAAAATTGAGAGAAGAAATATCCACATGGCCTTGGTACTCCATGTGTCTCTTGAAGCACCATAAGAAATGAATGGGAATGTTTTGTGATTTGGGAATTGGATGGGGGTTTGGACCGGTGTGACCCCTCACAGCTACTCACACCTTTCAGGAGAAAACTTGCTGAACAGAACTCTGCTTAGAAACTTTAAGGAGCCCCACAATTCAGACTACTTTCTCTGATCACATCATAGCCAAAGATCAGATGGAGACTGTTCTTCAGGGTTGCACATGTTTGCTGGCACAGCACTCCCGCTGCGTCAGAACTTCACCTGACACTGACTCATTATTGGATGAAATGCCAAGGCTAAGTGTTGGTCATATGTAACTTGCCACTTGCAGCCAAGTATTCCAAGCCCTTTCAGAAATGGTGCACCTACTTGCTTCTCCACTATACCCTGAAATATGTGTATGATCATAGCTACCACAGACTCCTGAATTCTCTTGCCACCATGAATTTACTCCTGTCTCTTCTGATGGCTCTCCTCCCCCATAACAGTCAGCCTTTGTATCAAACCTAATGCAGACGCTGGGAGGCTCTTCTTTTTGGTCTCTCAATAAATATTTATTCAACTCAATTTAGTCACACTTAGAGATAACAGGCAGCAACCATTACCACATTTCCTAAACGCATCTGAAGACTCATTGCCTAGGGTCAGGGTGATAGGGGGTTGTTTCCTTACAGAAAAAACAATTTTCTCAAATGCACTGCATGCAGCTTTAATACAGGTACTGCGTCTTATTCAAGCTTTATAAAAAATTCAACACATCTGTCATAGCAGCTTAAGGCTCCAAGGCAGAAAATCTGAATCAGTAACAAAATTCTCCTGAAGTAATAGGTGGTTCACAGACATCAAAGAAAGAGTCAAACCTGTCATGAAATATGTATTGGACAAAAATAGCATAGAACCAGCTCTTAATTCTTGATATTTCGAACAGTATGTCCTCCCATCTTCCATGTGGGTTCCCTGTCTTATTAGTTTGTGTACACTCTGTGCCTGCAAATTGCTAGGAACATAAATACATATTTTGGGGTTTTTTTGTTACAGAAATAAAAATGAATTAATACAGGGTTGCAAGAGAGCAAGAAAGGAACTGAAAAAGGAAGCAAAAAAAAAAAAGATAAAACCTGTGACTAAACAACATTCATTCCATAAATATAAGCACTTTGGCATCATTTCTGTGTGTATTAACATCTTAAATCTAAAAACCAGCCTATGAAGCTCAATTCTGTGTTCAACCTGGACAAAGCTAAACTCTTATCTGTCCTCTGCACCTGTAACTGCTTGACTTATAAATAGTTTGCCCTTTTACTTTGCTTCACGGTCAGCTGCACAGCAGAAGGAATGCCTGAGATCACATTGCTGTTGTGACTAATCTCTACAAAGAATACTGCAGGAGATGAAAGGGAAACCACCTCCAAAGCCCTCAAAACCAGAAGCAGGGAGCCCACCAGCCCAATGTGGAGAGTCACAATGCAGGGATGTCGTGATGTGACTTGCTGAAAAAAAGAAAGAAAACAAAACAAAAACACTGAAAAGGATTTGGCCAATATGGGACAGAGATAGTACAAGAAAAGAAAATAATTGGCCAGTTTCTGAGAATTTTTGCACTTTGAAGACAGACAGTACAATATCTTAGTATAAATTTTAAAATACACTGCCCCAATCAGTCAACTCATTAGTACATTACACAGCCTCAAAAATTATCATTATGAATTTTATATGGTAACATAAAAATTCATCTATTTGTTCTTCTGATGAATATTTATTGACCTTCTTCTATGTGCTGGCTCTGCTTCAGATACTGGGTGTACATGAAAGGGCAAAACAGCTAAACATCTCTTCCATACTGGACCTAACATTCTAGTATAATGCACATAATATGATGCTACATCAAGGCACAGGATAAAATCCAGGGCAGCAAAAAGGAAAGAACATGAACTTGGTGGCCTGGCAGATACAGTTTTAAATCTCAGTTCTGCCACTGACTTGCTGTATTAATGTAGCAGTTTAGCCTCTCTCGCTGATTCTCTTTTCTACATTTATAACGAAGGGGAACATAAGAGCTATCTCATAGTATTATTGTAAAGATTAAACGAGATAAAAACCAGTCAGAACTGCATCTGACAATACAGTGTTCTAGGTGTCCAAAGAAATCCTCTCAGTAGAGAATATCTCACACACACATACACATACGCGCACACACATGTGTGCACACAGCCTTATAAAGTAATTTTTAAAAAACTAATGCAGGGCTTCCCTGGTGGCGCAGTGGTTGAGAATCCGCCTGCCGATGCAGGGGACACGGG
>NW_006795242.1:0-626 GCF_000442215.2 Lipotes vexillifer | reverse complement strand
TATTTCTATTGCCTTGGGAGACTGACCTAAGAAAACATTGGTACAATTTATGTCAGAGAATGTCTTGCCTATGTCCTCTTCCAGGAGTTTTATGGTATCATGTCTTTTATATTTAAATCTATAAGCCATTTTGAGTTTATTTTTGTGTATGGTGTGAGGGTGTGTTCTAACTTCACTGACTTACATGTGGCTGTCCAACTTTTACAACACAACTTGCTGAAGAAACTGTCTTTTCCCCATTGTATGTTCTTGCCTCCTTTGTGGAAGATTAATTGACAGTGGGTGTCTGGGTGTATTTCTGGGCTCTCTATTCTGTTCCAATGATCCATATGTCTGTTTTTGTGCCAATACCATGCTTTTGATTGCTATAGCTTTGTAGTATTGTCCAATGTCTGGGAGGGTTTGTTCTTTTTCCTAAAGATTGCTTTGGCAATTCTGGGTCTTTTATGGTTCCATATACATTTTAGGATTACTTGTTCTAGTTCTTTGAAAAATGTCATGGGTAATTTGATTAGGATCACATTAAATCTGTAGATTGCTTTTGGTAGTATGGCCATTTTAACTATTAATTCTTCCAATCCAAGAGCATGGGATATCTTTCCATTTCTTTGAATCATCTTCAGTTT
>NW_006795241.1:0-433 GCF_000442215.2 Lipotes vexillifer | reverse complement strand
AAAAAAAAAAAAAAAAAAAGGGAACCCTCTTTTACTGTTGGTGGGAATGTAAATTGATACAGCCACTATGGAGAACAGTATGAAGGTTCCTTAGAAAAACTAAAAATAGAGCTATCATATGACCCAGCAATCCTACTACAGGGCATATACCCTGAGAAAACCATAATTCAAAAAGAGTCATGTACCACAATACTCATTGCAGCAGTATTTACAATAGCCAGTACATGGAAACCACCTAAGTGTCCACTAACAGATGAAGGGATAAAGAAGATGTGACACATATATACAATGGAATAATATTCAGCCATAAAAAGAAATGAAATTGCGTTATTTGTAGTGAAGTGGATGGACCTAGAGTCTATCATACAGTGTAAAGTAAGTCAGAAAGAGAAAAACAAATACCATATGCTAACACATATATATGGAATCTAAA
>NW_006795239.1:0-1776 GCF_000442215.2 Lipotes vexillifer | reverse complement strand
GTGGGATCTTCCCAGACCGGGGCACGAACCCATGTCCCCTGCATCGGCAGGTGGACTCTCAACAATTGCGCCACCAGGGAAGCCCCAGAAATACAAATTCTTGAAGTCCCAATGCAAAAGCTGCCTCCACGAAGTCTTCCCTGATCCTTCTAGTCAAAATGGATTATCTTTTTTTTTTTTTCCCGAATGGCCACTTTATGGCACTTTTATGTATGTTCTCTTTCTATTTTATGTTGTACTTATTTGTGTATTTATCTACCAGAGCACAATATAAACCGAGAGCTTAGGAGAATGATTTGAAAACGGCAGGCACCCAGGAAATATGAATGAATCAATTAATATGGCATAATACATTATTATACAATAATGAAATAGTCCTAGGTACAGTAGGATTTTGTGGAATATTGAGATGTATGTAGACTGGAATAATCCAAGAAGTTTTCATGGGGAAGAAATAGCTGTTTCTTGAAAGATGTATGGGACTAAGAGAGGCAGAAGCATGGAAGGTAGGGCTGGGAGAGACTCAATGGTGTGGAAAGCAGCATGATCAAGTGCTCTGTGTTATCATTTGTCTGAAGGACAAAGAGAAGACTGACCTACCTGGAGTGGAGGACCTTTGCTGGGAACAGTGAAAGCTTGCATATGGAGGCAAGTATGGGGTATGGGCCTTGGAAGGTGTTACAAAATGTTCTATGAGCTGAATCATACAAACCTTTCCTACACACTCACATATTTTAACTGAATTGTGCATTTTTTACATCATTCACAAATAAGGGGAAAGGAAAAATAAGGGGCTACCACTACTTTACCCACCATTCTCCCACTGTTGCAGAGTAGGAAAATCTCATTAAATAGATAATCCAGATTTTTCCAGATAGATGTGGTTGAAGGTGGATGCTGTGTTTATGGCTTCCCCTGGACCATGATGTAAATGCTTGAGGTGGGGTCAGCAGTTACCTAATTTACCCCGTGATCAGCAGATGCATGAGACGTGGGATGTGATAACTATTGTCTAAACTGCTTTATCTTATTTGCAATACAAATTCACTAAATCAGTACAGACTTCTCCCAGGATCTTGCTAGCCAGTGCAAAATCTTTTCTAATTCTTTGTACATCTTTTAGAAAATCATATTCAATATATAACCCTGAACATAAAGTCTGTGACTTTGTGGGCGGGGTGGGGGGTGTCTAAGTTAAGTTTCTTTACCAAGAAGATAGAAAGTTACAATAATTTTAATACAACAGAATTTTGTTCCTCTCCCACTTAATAGTCCAAAGGGGAGTTGTCCTGAGCTGGTAGGATATTTCTTTGCCACAAAGTTATTGAAAGACTCAGTATGAAATGTGGTTCTGGGTCCAAATTGGCTGCTACTCGTGTTATCATTTCTATACCAGCAAGAAAGGTGAAAAAGGAAAGGATAAGAAATTATCCTTTTAAACACAGTCTAGAAGTTGTAAACATCATTTCCACTTATATTCAACAGACCTGAATGGTATCATGTGACCACTCCTAGTTGCAAGGGAAGCTAGGAAACATAGTATCTATTTGGACAGACTTGTACCCTGCTAAAATTCAGGTGGTTCTATTAAGGGGAAGAAACTTTGAACAGATCCTGGGAGATAATTAGCAATTTTTTGTACCTAGTGCCTTTTATTTTTATTTGTATTTATTTATTTATTTTTTGTGGTACGCGGGCCTCTCACTGTTGTGACCTCTCCCGTTGCGGAGCACAGGCTCCTGACGCGCAGGCTCAGCAGTCATGGCTCTCACGGGC
>NW_006795238.1:0-728 GCF_000442215.2 Lipotes vexillifer | reverse complement strand
CAAAAGACCCTGAAGAGTCAAAGCAATCTTGAGAAAGAAAAATGGAGCTGGAGGAATCAGGCTCCCTGACTGACTTCAGACTATACTACAAAGTTATTCTCATCAAAACAGTATGGTACTGGCACAAAAATAGAACTATAGATCAAGGGAACAAGATAGAAATCCCAGAAATAAACCCATGCACCTATGGTCAATTAATCTACAACAAAGGAAGCAAGACTTTACAATGGTGGAAAGACAGTCTCTTCAAAACATGGTACTGGGAAAACTGGACAGCTACATGTAAAAAAATGAAATTAGATCATTCTTTAACACTACACACAAAAATAAGCTCAAAATGGATTAAAAACCTAAATGTGAGACTGGACACTATAAAACTCCTAGAGGAAAACATAGGCAGAACACTCTGAAATAAATCGCAGCAATATCTTTTCTGATCCAACTTCCAGAGTAATGGAAATAAAAATAAAGAAATGGGACTTAATTAAACTCAAAAGCTTTTGCACAGTAAAGGAAACCATGAACAAAATGAAAAGACAACCCACAGATTGGAAGAAAATATTTGAAATGATGTGACTGACAAGAGATTAGTCTCCAAATTTTACAAACAGCTCATGTAGCTTAATATCATCAAAACAGACAGCACAATCAAAAAATGGGTGGAAGGCTTCCCTGGTGGCACAGTGGTTGAGAGTCTGCCTGCCAATGCAGGGGACACAGGTTCATGC
>NW_006795237.1:0-9960 GCF_000442215.2 Lipotes vexillifer | reverse complement strand
AGGGAGCATTGTTACGCTGATGGGCAGGATGTAAATTGCCAACAGCCACTCTGGGGAAATGTAGGTGTTTCCCGAAGCATCTGAAAAACAACGGTACAGAGCCTAGGGCACTAGGCTTAGGAAAATTGAAATAAAAAAGACAGAGCCCCCACAAAGTTTAGGGCTGCTCTGTGTACAACAAACTGGTCCACAGTACAAGTTAAATATCCCAGAGAGCGAACAATGGATCATGAAGTTGTGGTATGTAAGTGTAATGGAGAATCACTCAGCAATGAAATCAACATCATCAGGCCCGTAGCTGGATAAAGTGTGGTTTAGGTACGATGATTTTAAGTGATATAAGTCACACAGAAAAAGAAACATCATAAGATATCAATAATACAGGGAATGGAAACGTGGCTACACATGAACAGAATTACGAAACAGAAGAGAGTCTCTCATTTAGAAAACAAACTTATGCTTGCATAAGGGCAAAGGAGAGTGGGGGTGCTGCATAAAAGCAGAGATTGAAATTAGCACAGATACTGTTCCATAAGCCAAATATGTAATAGAGAAGACCTACTCCTTGCTCCGCGAAATGGACTCAACACCCCATATTCAACACATAGGGATATACCCGAATGGTAGGAATCTTGAAACCTATGTATTTATATGTCTCCCTAAGAGAATCAAGTGTGCGTAGAGCGGCATAAGAGCAGCACTGAAATTCAGCTAAATCCCATTATAAAAATAAATTTCAAAAACAAAACACAAGGACAGTGAAATAGAGAGACATTCTTAGAGAATTCATTCAGGGCTTGTGATGAAACCTAGATATACCACATCTACAATCACAGCTCTGTGAGACATAACCCTGGACACTTGGGGCTGATAGGATCGGTGAGGTACAGAGAGCAAATGCAGGCCCTTTGAAGTCATACTGCCTGGTACCCATTCCATGGGTCCCAACTCTCCAGGTTTAAGGGATTCTTCCCTCAGCTAAAACATGCATGGGGAAGCCAGAGTATGGTCCACCCGTGTGATCGGACAGCGTTCACAGAAGGCATCTCAGTTTACATGCCCTGGTACACACGTTGGCCATTCCAGATGCTTTCGTGACACTCCACGCTTGGAGAGTCAGTGCCTTTAACCTCCTGTTTGGCACAGTGTGCAATTTCTGTGGAAGATGGACAGGAATGGGGAGAACCAATGAGAGACCAGCTGTAGGTGTTTGGACGGGCACCTTTAACTCCAATTTCCCAGCAGCAGGAAGAATTAACCAAACCCTTAGCCTGACGTGCCTGAAACAGGCTCGGGTCTGAAGCAATTATGCCGTATTGCGGCCAGCTCACAAGAAAGCGAGTGGAGAAAAGGAGCTCAGGGGCACTGTAATTCACAAACCTGCAGAGTTATAAATGACAGCTTTCGTCCACAAATATATTCATGTAAGGCTGAGAAGAGGACTTGAATGTGATGCCGAATTGCAGGAAACCAATTTCAGGAGGCCGTTCAGAATTGCATTTAAACCTTATGAAAGTAGGCAGAACGTGGACCACGATGCCCTTGGCCAAAAAGGGCGTATGCGTATTTTCCTGAATATATTTAAGAAAAAACGCATACGCCCTTTTTGGCCAACCAAGAAAGATTGTAAGGGACATCTGCAGTACAATGAAGTCTCACTTCCCCCCGGTCAAAAGGGACATCCGAAAAAAGTATAAAATCCAGAAAGGCATGAAGGCCACGGAGAAAAGGGAGCATTGTTATGCTGATGGGTGGGATGTAAATTGCGAACAACCACTCTGGGGAAATGTATGGTGTTTCCTGAAGCATGGAAAAAACAATGGTACATAGCCTAGGGCACTAGGCTTAGGAAAACTGAAATCAAAAACACAGAGCCACCACAAAGTTCGGGGCTGCTCTGTGTACAAGAACCTCGTCCAGGGTACAAGGTAAACATCCCAGAGAGCAAACAATGGATCATGAAGTTGTGGTACGTATGTGCAATGGAGAATCACTCAGCAATGAAATCAACATCACCAGGCCCGTAGCTGCATAATGCGTGGTTTAGGTACCATGATTCTAAGTGATATAAGTCACACAGAAAAAGAAACAACATAAGATATCACTAATACAGCGAATGGAAACGTGGCTACACATGAACTGAATTACGAAACAGAAGAGAGTCTCTCATTTAGAAAAGAAACTTATGCTTGCGTAAGGGGAAAGGTGAGAGGGGGTGCTGCATAAAAGCAGAGATTGAAATTAGCACAGATAACGCTCCATGAGCCAAATATGTAATAGACAAGACGTACTCCTTGGTCCACGAAATGGACTCTACACCCCATATTCAACACATAGGGATATACCTGACCGGTAGTAATCTTGAAACCTATGTATTTATATGTCTCCATAAGAGAATCAAGTGTGTGTACAGCTGCACGAAAACAGCAGTGAAATTCAGCTAAATCCGATTATAAAAATAAATTTCAAAAAAAAACACAAGGGCAGTGAAATAAAGAGACATTCTTAGAGAATTCATTCAGGGTTTGTGATGAAACCTGGATTTTCCACTTCTACACCCACAGCTGTGTGAAACATAAGACTGGACACTTGGGGCTGATAGGATCGGTGAGGTTCGGAGAGCAAATGCAGACCCTTTGAAGTCATACTGCCTGGTACCCATTCCATGGGTCCCAACTCTCCAGGTTTAAGGGATTCTTCCTTCAGCTAAAACATGCATGGGGAAGCCAGAGTATGGTCCACCCGTGAGATCGGACAGCGTTCACAGAAGGCATCTCAGTTTACGTGCCCTGGTACACAGGTTGGCCATTCCAGACACTTTCCTAACACTCCACGCTTGGAGAGTCAGTGCCTTTAACCTCCTGTTTGGCACAGTTTGCAATTTCGGCGGAAGATGGACAGGAATGGGCAGAACCAATGAGAGATTAGCTGTAGGTGTTTGGACGGGCACATTTAACTCTAATTTGCCAGCAGCAAGAAGAATTAACCAAACCCTCAGCATGCCGTGCCTGAACCAGACTCGGGTCTGAAGCAATTATGCGGTACTGCGGCCAGCTCACAAGAAAGCGAGTGGAGAAAAGGAGCTCAGGGGCACTGTAATTCACAAACCTGCAGAGTTATAAATGACAGCTTTCGTCCACAAATATACTGAGGTAAGGCTGCGAAGAGGACTTGAATGTGAGGCAGAATTGCAGGAAACCAATTTCAGGAGGCACTTCGGAATTGCATTTAAACCCTAGGAAAATAGGCAGAACGTGGACCAGGACGCCCTTGGCCAAAAAAGGCGTATGCGTTTTTTCCTGAATATATTCAGGAAAAAACGCATACGCCTTTTTTGGCCAACGAAGCATGCTTGCAAGTGAAAACTGCGCTACAATGAAGTCTCACTTCCCCCCGGTCAAAAGGGCCATCAGAAAAAAGTGTAAAATCCAGAAAGGCAGGACAGGCCATGGAGAACAGGGAACATTGTTAAGCTGATGGGCGGGATGTAAATTGCCAACAGCCACTCTGGGGAAATGTATGGTGTTTCCTGAAGCATCCAGAAAACAATGGTACATAGCCTAGGGCACTAGGCTTAGGAAAACTGAAATCAAAAACACAGAGCCACCGCAAAGTTTAGTGTTGCTCTGTGTACAAAAATCTCGTCCACGGTACAAGGTAAACATCCCAGAGAGTGAACAATGGATCATGAAGTTGTGGTACGTACGTGCAATGGAGAATCACTCAGCAATGAAATCAACGTCATCAGGCCCGTAGCTGCATAATGAGTGGTTTAGGTACGATGATTCTAAGTGATATAAGTCACACAGAAAAAGAAACATCATAAGATATCACTAATACAGGGAATGGAAACGTGGCTACACATGAACTGAATTACGAAACAGAAGAGAGTCTCTCATTTAGAAAAGAAACTTATGCTTCCATAAGGGGAAAGGTGAGAGAGGGTGCTGCATAAAAGCAGAGATTGAAATTAGCACAGATAACGCTCCATAAGCCAAATATGTAATAGACAAGACCTACTCCTTGCTCCACGAAATGGACTCAACACCCCATATTCAACACATAGGGATATACCTGACTGGTAGGAATCTTGAAACCTATGTATTTATATGTCTCCCTAAGAGAATCAAGTGTGAGTAGAGCTGCACGAAAGCAGCGTTGAAATTCAGATAAATCCCATTATAAAAATAAATTTCAAAAACAAAACACAAGGACAGTGAAATAGAGAGACATTCTTAGAGAATTCATTCAGGGCTTGTGATGAAACCTGGATTTACCACTTCTACACCCGCAGCTGTGTGAGACATAAGGCTGGACAGTTGGGGCTGATAGGATCGGTGAGGTTCGGAGAGCAAATGCAGACCCTTTGAAGTCATACTGCTTGGTACCCATTCCATGGGTCCCAACTCTCCAGGTTTAAGGGATTCTTCCTTAAGCTAAAACATGCATGGGGAAGCCAGAGTATGGTCCACCCGTGTGATCGGGCAGCGTTCATAAAAAGCATCTCAGTTTACGCGCCCTGGTACTCACGTTGGACATTCCAGACGCTTTCCTGACACTCTGCACACTTGAGGAATCAGTGCCTTTAACCTCCTGTTTGGCACAGTTTGCAATTTCTGTGAAAGATGGACAGTAATGGGGAGAACCAATGAGAGACTAGCTGTACGTATTTGGACGGGCACATTTAACTCTAAATTCCCTGCAGCAAGAAGAATTTAACAAACACTCAGCATGACGTGCCTGAACTAGACTAGGGTCTGAAGGAAATCTGTGGTATTGCGGCCAGCTCACAGGAAAGCGAGTGGAGAAAATGAGCTCAGGGACACTGTATTTCAAAAACCTGCAGAGTTATAAATGACAGCTTTCGTCCACAAATATATTGATGTAAGGCTGCAAAGAGGACTTGAATGTGAGGCAGAATTGCAGGAAACCAATTTCAGGAGGCACTTCGGAATTGCATTTAAACCTTATGAAAATAGGCAGAACGTGGACCAGGATGCCCTTGGTCAAAAAGGGCGTATGCTTTTTTTCCTGAATATATTCAGGAAAAAATGCATACGCACTTTTTGGCCAACCGAGCAAGCTTGCAAGGGTAATCTGCGCTACAATGAAGTCTCACTTCCCCAGGGTCAAAAGGGCCATGCGAAAAAAGTGTAAAATCCAGAAAGGCAGGACAGGCCATGGAGAACAGGGAGCATTGTTAGGCTGATGGGCAGGATGTAAATTGCCAACAGACACTCTGGGGAAATGTATGTGTTTCCCGAAGCATCTAAAAAACAACGATACATAGCCTAGGGCACTAGGCTTAGGAAAATTGAAATCAAAAAGATAGAGCCCCCACAAAGTTTAGGGCTGCTCTGTGTACAACAACCTGGTCCACGGTACAAGTTAAATATCCCAGAGAGCGAAGAATGGATCATGAAGTTGTGGTACGCAGGTGCAATGGATAATCACTCAGCAATGAAATCAACGTCATTAGACCCGTAGCTGGATAATGAGTGGTTTAGGTACGATGATCCTAAGTGATATAAGTCACACAGAAAAAGAAACATCATAAGATATCACGAACACAGGGAAAGGAAACGTGGCTACACATGAACTGAATTACGAAACAGGAGAGAGTCTCTCATTTAGAAAACAAACTTATGCTTGCGTAAGGGCACAGGAGAGTGGGGGTGCTGCATAAAAGCAGAGATTGAAATTAGCACAGATAACGTTCCATAAGCCAAATATGTAATAACCAAGACATACTCCTTGCTCCACGAAATGGACTCAACACACCATATTCAACACATAGGGATATATGTGACTGGTAGAAATTTTGAAACCCCTGTATTTAAATGTCTCCGTAAGAGAAACAAGTGTGTGTAGAGCAGCATAAGAGCAGCAGTGAAATTAAGCTAAATCCCATTATAAAAATAAATTTCAAAAACAAAACACAAGGACAGTGAAATAGAGAGACATTCTTAGAGAATTCATTCAGGGCTTGTGATGAAACCTGGATTTACCACATCTACAACCACAGCTCTGTGAGACATAATGCTGGACACTTGGGGCTGATAGGATCGGTGAGGTATGGAGAGCAAATGCAGACCCTTTGAAGTCATACTGCCTGGTACCCATTCCATGGGTCCCAACTCTCCAGGTTTAAGGGATTCTTCTTTCAGCTAAAACATGCATGGGGAAGCCAGAGTATGGTCCACCCGTGTGATCGGAGAGCGTTCATGGAAGGCATCTCAGTTTACGTGCCCTGGTACTCACGTTGGCCATTCCACACGCTTTCCTGAAACTCTCCATGCTTGGAGAGTCAGTCCCTTTAACCTCCTGTTTGGCACAGTTTGAAAATTCTGCGGAAGATGGACAGGAATGGGCAGAACCTATGAGAGACTAGCTGTAGGTGTTTGGACGGGCACATTTAACTACAATTTCCCAGCAGCAAGAAGAATTAACCAAACCGTCAGCATGCCGCGCCTGAACCAGACTAGGGTCTGAAGCAATTCTGCGGTATTGCGGCCAGTTCACAAGAAAGCGAGTGGAGAAAAGGAGCTCAGGGGCACTGTATTTCACAAACCTGCAGAGTTATAAAAGACAGCTTTCGTCCACAAATATATTCATGTAAGGCTGCGAAGAGGACTTGAATGTGCGGCAGAATTGCAGGAAACCAATTTCAGGAGGCACTTCGGAATTGCATTTAAACCCTATGAAAATAGGCAGAACGTGAACCAGGATACCCTTGGCCAAAAAGGGCGTATGAGTATTTTACTTAATATATTCAGGAAAAAACGCATATGCCCTTTTTGGCCAACCAAGCAAGCTTGCAAGGGAAATCTGCAATACAATGAAGTTTCACTTCCCCTGGTCAAAAGGGCCAACAGAAAAAAGTGTAAAATCCAGAAAGGCAGGACAGGCCATGGAGAACAGGGAGCATTGTTATGCTGATGGGCGGGATGTAAATTGTCAACAGTCACTCTGGGGAAATATATGGTGTTTACTGAAACATCGAAAAAACAATGTTACATAGCCTAGGGCACTAAGCTTAGGAAAACTGAAATGAAAAACACAGAACCACCGCAAAGTTTAGGGCTGATCTGTGTACAAGAACCTCGTCCACGGTACAAGGTAAACATCCCAGAGAGCGAACAATGGATCATGAAGATGTGGTAGGTACGTGCAATGGAGAATCACTCAGCAATCAAATCAACGTCATCAGGCCCATAGCTTCATAATGAATGGTTTAGGTACGATGATTCTAAGTGATATAAGTCACACAGAAAAAGAAACATCATAAGATATCACTAATACAGGGAATGGAAACGTGGCTACACATGAACTGTCTTACGAAACAGAAGAGAGTCTCTCATTTAGAAAAGAAACTTATGCTTGCGAAAGGGGAAAGGTGAGAGGGGGTGCTGCATAAAAGCAGAGATTGAAATTAGCAAAGATAACGGTCCATAAGCCAAATATGTAATAGACAAGACCTACTCCTTGCTCCACGAAATGGACTCAAAACCCCATATTCAACACATAGGGTTATACCTGACTGGTAGGAATCTTGAAACCTATGTATTTATATGTCTGCATAAGAGAATCAAGTGTGTGTAGAGCGGTATAAAAGCAGCAGTGTAATTCAGCCTAATCCTTTATAAAAATAAATTTCAAACAGAAAACACAAGGACATTGAAATAGAGAGATATTCTTACAGAACTCATTCAGGGCTTGTGATGAAACCTGGATTTACCACATCTACACCCACAGCTCTGTGAGACATAAGGCTGGACACTTGGGGCTGATAGGATCAGTGAGGTTCGGAGAGCAAATGCAGACCCTTTGAAGTCATACTGCCTGGTACCCATTCCATGGGTCCCAACTCTCCAGGTTTAAATGATTATTCCTTCAGCTAATACATGCATGGGGAAGCCAGAGTAAGGCCCACCCATGTGATCAGGCAGCGTTTGTGAAAGGCATCTCAGTTTCCGTGCACTGGTACTCACATTGGCCATTCAAGACGCTTTCATGACACTCTCAACACTTGGAGGTCAGTGCCTTTAACCTCCTGTTTGGCACAGTTTGCAATTTCTGTGGAAGATGGAAAGGAATGGGCAGAACCAATGAGAGACTAGCTGTAGGTGTTTGGTCGGGCACATTTAACTCTAATTTCCCAGCAGCAGGTAGAATTAACCAAACCCTCAGCATGCTGTGCCTGAACGAGACTAGGGTCTGAAGCAATTCTGCGGTATTGCAGCCAGCTCACAAGAAAGCGAGTGAGCTCAGGGCCACTGTATTTCACAAACCTGCAGAGTTATAGATGACAGCTTTCGTCCAAAAATATACTGAAGTTAGGCTGCGAAGAGAACTTGAAAGTGAGGCAGAATTGCAGGAAACCCATTTCAGGAGGTGGTTTGGAATTGCATTTAAAGCCTATGAAAATAGGCAGAATGCCGACCAGGATGCCCTTGGCCAAAAAGGGCGTATGCGTTTTTTCCTGAATATATTCAGGAAAAAACGCATACGCCCTTTTTAGCCAACCAAGCAAGCTTGCAACGGAATTCTGCAGTACAACGAAGTCTCACTTCCCCCCTGCTCAAAAGGGCCTTCTGAAAATACTGTAAAATCCAGAAGGGCAGGACTGGCCATGGAGAACATGGAGCGTTGTTATGCGGATGGGCGGGATGTAAATTGCCCACAGCCACTCTGGAGAAATGTACGGTGCTTCCTGAAACATCCAAAAAAAAAAGGTACATAGCCTAGTGCACTTCCACTTATGGCCCTATAGCTTAGGATAATTAAAATAAAAAAGACACAGCCAACCCAATGTTTCAGGGTGCTCTGTTTACAAGAACCTCATCTTCAGTACAATTTAAATATCACAGAAAGAGAAAAGTGGATAAAGATGTTGTGGTCGTTACGTACTATAGAATGTCACTCAGCAATGAAATCAATGTCATCAGGCCCATAGCAGCATAATGAATGGATTTAGGTATGACGATTCTAAGTGAAATAAGTCACACAGAAAATGAAACATCATAAGTTATCACTAATAGAGGGAGTGTTAACTTGGCTACACATGAACTGAATTTCAAAACATAACAGAGTCTCACATTTAGAAAACAAACTTATGCTTGCGTAAGGGGAAAGTTGAGTTGTGGTCCTGCATAAAAGCAGAGATTGAAATTAGCACAGATACCGTTCCATAAGCTAAATATGTAATAGATAATATCTACTTCTTGCTCAACGAAGTAAGCTCAACAATTAGGTATCAGCTCACACCAGTTAGACTGTGCATCATCAGAATATCTACAAACAACAAATGCTGGAAAAGGTGTGGAGGAAAGGAACACTCTTCCACTATTGTTGTGAATGTAAATTGATACAGTCACTATATAGAATTGTATTTAGTTTTCTAAAAAACTAACAGTAGAATTACCATATGATCCAGCATTCCCACTACTGGACATATGCCCAGGTAAAAAGCATATATCAAAAAGAGACATTCACTGCAATGTTCATTGCATCACTATTTACAATCGCCAGGTAATGGAAGCAACCTAAATTCCCACAGACAAATGAATACATAACAATGTGCTACATATATAAAACCGAATATTACTAAGCCATAAACAGGAATGAATTTGGGTCACTTATAGAAATGTCGATGTATCTAGAGATTGTCATACAGAGTGAAGTAAGTCAGAAAGAGAAAAACAAATATTGTATATTAATGCATATATGTGGAACCTAGAAAAATTATACAGATGAACCGTTTTGCAAGGCAGAAATAGAGCAACAGAGGTAGAGAACAAACGTATGGATAGCAAGGGGGGAAGATGTGAGTGGTGGGGGTGGGAGGAGTTGACAGACTGTGATTGGCATGTATACATTTATATGTATAAATTAGATAACTAGTAAGAACCTGCTGTAGAAAAAATTTAAATAAAATACAAACTTAAAAAAATAAAATTA